>NC_045507.1:955028-1126793 GCF_009650955.1 Corvus moneduloides
GTTCCTAGGAGTTATGGGTGACCCTGAGGAAGGATTTGGGCTTGCCGGATTTCTGGGATGTCCCCCAAGGAGCTTTTGGGGTCGCGCTCTCACCACCAGCCCCTTGAAGGCCTTTTTCTCGGTGACCCTATAGAGCCCCTCGCTCGCCGTCACCTTGATGTGAATTTGGGGGTCCTGGGGGTTATGGGGTGACCCTGAGAGGGGACTTGGGGTTCCTGGGAGGGCTGGGGAAGGATTTTGGGTCTCGTGGGTTATGGGGTGACCTTGAGGATGATTGGGGGGGCTGGGGGTTATGGGGACCTGAGAGGGGATTTAGGGTTCCTGGGAGGGCTGGGGAAGGATTTTGGGTCTCCTGAGGGTTATGGGGTGACCCTAAGGAAGGATTTGAGGGGTTCTGAGGGTTATGGGGTGACCCTGAGGATGATTTTGGGTCTCCTGAGGGTTATGGGGTGACCCTGAGAGGGGATTCGGGATTCCTGGGAGGGCTGGGGAAGGATTTGGGGTTCCTAGGAGTTATGGGGTGACCCTGAGGAAGGATTTGGGCTTGCCGGGATTTCTGGGATGTCCCCCAAGAAGCTTTTGGGGTCGCGCTCTCACCACCAGCCCCTTGAAGGCCTTTTTCTCGGTGACCCTATAGAGCCCCTCGCTCGCCGTCACCTTGATGTGAATTTGGGGGTCCTGGGGGTTATGGGGTGACCCTGAGAGGGGACTTGGGGTTCCTGGGAGGGCTGGGGAAGGATTTTGGGTCTCCTGAGGGTTATGGGGTGACCCTAAGGAAGGATTTGGGGGGTTCTGAGGGTTATGGGGTGACCCTGAGGATGATTTTGGGTCTCCTGAGGGTTATGGGGTGACCCTGAGAGGGGATTCGGATTCCTGGAGGGCTGGGGAAGGATTTGGGGTTCCTAGGGTTATGGGGTGACCCTGAGGAAGGATTTGGGCTTGCCGGATTTCTGGATGTCCCCCAAGAAGCTTTTGGGTCGCGCTCTCACCACCAGCCCCTTGAAGGCCTTTTTCTCGGTGACCCTATAGAGCCCCTCGCTCGCCGTCACCTTGATGTGAATTTGGGGGTCCTGGGGGTTATGGGGTGACCCTGAGAGGGGACTTGGGGTTCCTGGGAGGGCTGGGGAAGGATTTTGGGTCTCGTGGGAGTTATGGGGTGACCTTGAGGATGATTGGGGGGGGGCTGGGGGTTATGGGGTGACCCTGAGAGGGGACTTGGGGTTCCTGGGAGGGCTGGGGAAGGATTTTGGGTCTCCTGAGGGTTATGGGGTGACCCTAAGGAAGGATTTGAGGGGTTCTGAGGGTTATGGGGTGACCCTGAGGATGATTTTGGGTCTCCTGAGGGTTATGGGGTGACCCTGAGAGGGGATTCGGGATTCCTGGGAGGGCTGGGGAAGGATTTGGGGTTCCTAGGAGTTATGGGGTGACCCTGAGGAAGGATTTGGGCTTGCCGGGATTTCTGGGATGTCCCCCAAGAAGCTTTTGGGGTCGCGCTCTCACCACCAGCCCCTTGAAGGCCTTTTTCTCGGTGACCCTATAGAGCCCCTCGCTCGCCGTCACCTTGATGTGCTTCACCTCGCCGCGGTACCTGCCACGCCCGCGGGGTTGGGGTCACCCGGGGGGTACTTTCGGGGTTTCCCCTTGACCCCAAAAGCGCCCCCGCTCCCTACTTGAGGCTGATGGCGAAGTCGGCGGGGTCCTTGAGGCGCTGGCGCACCAGGAAGGCGCCGTCCGAGCGGGGGGACAGCGCCCGCTCGGCCCCCGCGCGCTCCAGGGCACCCCCGAACCTGCGCGGGGTGACCCCAAAAAATGGCACCGGGCAACCCCAGAGGAAAAGGGTTTGGGGAAGGGTGGGAGGGAAAAGATTTTGGAGGGGGGGGGGGGGGGGGGGGGGGCAGGGGAGATTTGGGGGTCCCAGGGGAGAATTTGGGGAGGTCTCAGGGGAGGATTTGGGGAGTTCAGGGAGGATTTGGGGTCTCAGGGGAGGATTTGGGGGTCTCAGCGAAGGATTTGGGGTCTCAGGGGAGAATTTGGGGTTCCAGGAAAGGATTTGGGGTCCCAGGGGAGGATTTGGGGTCCCAGGGGGGATTTTGGGGTCCCAGGGAAAGATTTGGGGGTGCCAGGGAAAGATTTGGGGGGTTCGGGGGAGGATTTGGGACGTTCGGGAGGATTTGGGGTCCCACGGGAGGATTTGGGGTCACAGAGGAGAACTTTGGGGGGGTCTCAGGGGAGGATTTGGGGAGTTCAGGAGGATTTGGGTCTCAAGGGAGAATTTGGGGGGCCCAGGTGAGGATTTGGGGGGTCTCAGCGAAGGATTTGGGGTCTCAGGGGAGAATTTGGGGGGTCCAGGGGAGGATTTGGGATGCCAGAGAAGAATTTGGGGTTCCAGGAAAGGATTTGGGGTCCCAGGGGAGGATTTGGGGTCTCAGGGGATTTGGGGGTCCCAGGGAAAGATTTGGGGTGCCAGGGAAAGATTTGGGGGTTCGGGAGGATTTGGGAGTTCGGGGAGGATTTGGGGTCCCACGGGAGGATTTGGGGGTCCCAGAGGAGAATGTGGGGGGGTTCAGGGGAAGATTTGGGGTCCCACGGGAGGATTTGGGGTCCCAGGGAGAATTTGGGGGTTCAGGGGAAGATTTGGGGGTCCCAGAGGAGAATTTGGGGGTCCCACGGGAGGATTTGGGGTCTCAGGGAGGATTTGGGGTCACAGAGGGGGATTTGGGGTCACAGTGGGGGATTTGGGGTCATAGAGGGGGATTTGGGGGGCCAGGGAAGGATTTGGGGATTCCAGGGAAGGATTTGGGGTACCAGAGGAGGATTTGGGGTCACAGTGGGGGATTTGGGGTCACAGTGGGGGATTTGGGGGTTTGGGGGAGGATTTGGGGTACCAGAGGGGGATTTGGGGTCACAGTGGGGGATTTGGGGTCATAGAGGGGGATTTGGGGATTCCAGGGAAGGATTTGGGGGTTCCAGGGGAGGATTTGGGGTCCCAGGGGAGAATTTGGGGGGTTCAGGGGAAGATTTGGGGGTTCCAGAGGAGGATTTGGGGGTCCCAGAGGGTGATCTGGGGTCCCAGGAAAGGATTTGGGGTCACAGAGGGGGATTTGGGGTCCCAGGAGAGAACTTGGGGGTCCCAGAGGAGAATTTGGGGTCTCAGGGAAGGATTTGGGGTCCCAGGGGAGGCTTTGGTGGTCCCGGAGGAGAATTTGGGGTCCCAGGGAAGGATTTGGGGTCCCAGGGGAAGATTTGGGGTCACAGAGGGTGATTTGGGGGATCCCAGAGGGGGATTTGGGGGTTCGGGGAAGGATTTGGGGTCACAGAGGAGAATTTGGGGGGTCCCAGGGGAGGATTTGGGGGTTCAAGGAAGGATTGGGGAGTTTGGGGGAGGATTTGGGGTCCCAGGAGAGGATTTGGGGGGTCCCAGAGGAGAATTTGGGGTCCTGGGGAGGATTTGGGGTCCCAGGAGAGGATTTGGGGGGTCCCAGAGGGGGATTTGGGGTCCCGGGGGAGAATTTGGGGGTCTCAGGGGAGGATTTGGGGCGTTCGGGGAGGATTTGGAGTCCCAGAGGAGAATTTGGGGGTCCCAGGGGAGGATTTGGGGGTCCCAGAGGAGGATTTGGGGTCTCAGGGGAGGATTTGGGGGTCCTGGGGAGAATTTGGGGGTCCCAGAGGAGGATTTGGAGTCCCAGAGGAGAATTTGGGGGTCCCAGGGGAGGATTTGGAGTCCCAGGGGAGGATTTGGGGTCCCAGGGGAAAATTTTGGGGTTCCGGGGGAGGATTTGGGGGTCTCAGGGAAGGATTTGGGGTCTCAGGGGAGAATTTGGGGGGTCCAGGGGAGAATTTGGGGATCCCAGAGAAGAATTTGGGGTTCCAGGAAAGGATTTGGGGTCCCAGGGGAGGATTTGGGCTCCCAGAGGAGAATTTGGGGGTCTCAGGGAAGGATTTGGGGTCCCAGGGAGAATTTGGGGGGTTCCAGAGGAGGATTTGGGGTCTCAGGGAGGATTTTGGGGGTCCCAGGTGGGATTTTGGGGTCTCAGGGAGGATTTGGCGGTCCCGGGGAGAATTTGGGGGGTTCCAGAGGAGGATTTGGGGTCCCAGGGAAAGATTTGGGGCGTTCGGGGGAGGATTTGGGAGTTCGGGGAGGATTTGGGGTCCCACGGGAGGATTTGGGGTCCCAGAGGAGGATTTGGGGGTCCTGGGGAGAATTTGGGGGTCCCGGGGAGGATTTGGGGGTCACAGAGGGGGATTTGGGGTCTCAGGGGAAGATTTGGGGGTCTCAGCGAAGGATTTGGGGTCTCAGGGGAGAATTTGGGGGGTCCAGGGGAGGATTTGGGGATCCCAGAGAAGAATTTGGGGTTCCAGGAAAGGATTTGGGGTCCAGGGGAGGATTTGGGGGTCTCAGGGAAGGATTTGGGGGTCCCAGAGGAGAATTTGGGGTCCCAGGGAAGGATTTGGGGCTCCCAGGGGAGGATTTGGGGGTCCTGGGGAGGATTTCAGGGTCTCAGGGGACGATTTGGGCTCCCAGGGGAGGATTTGGGGGTCCCGGGGAGGATTTCGGGGTCTCAGGGGAGAATCTGGGGTCCCAGGGGAGGATTTGGGGCTCCCAGGGGAGGATTTGGGGGTCCCGGGGAGGATTTGGGGGTCTCAGGGAAGGATTTGGGGTCCCACCACCGACCAGGGGTACACGGACAGATCCGGCAGCGGCACCTGAGGGGGGGAGAGGGGGAGGAGCAGAATTTAGGGGAGGGTCCAGATGAGACCCCCCCGCCCCCTCCTCCCCTGAGATCCCAGAGCCCCCTCCCCAAATCCCCCGGGACCCTCCCCCCTCAAAGATTTTTTTTTTTTGGGGGGGGGGGTTTGGGGAGGTTTTTGGGGTCCCCAAACTCACGGGCACGAAGGGTCTGACGGCGCTGCTGGGGAACCAGCCCAGCTCCCCGCTGGCCACGTTCCGGCCCTGGGGGGCGAAATTTGGGGGGTGCAGGGGGGTGTCCCGAGACCCCCGGGGGGGTGGGAAAGACCCTGAGGGGTCCCCCGAGACCCCCCAGGAATGGGGAAGGGTCCTGAGGGTCCCTCCTGGCCCTGGGGGTCCCCATCCGCCGCCCAGACCCCATTTCCCACTGCGGGGGTCCCGGCCCCAACATTGGGGTCCCACCCAACCCTGGGGGTCCCATCCCCATTTCAGGGGTCCCATCCCCATCTCAGGGGTCCCATCGCCCTCCTTGGGGGTCCCTTTCCCATTTCAGGGGTCCCAACCCTACCCCGGGATTCCCATCCCCACCTTGGGGGTCCCATCCCCACCCTGGGGATCCTAAGCCCACCCTGGGGGTCCCATCCCCATTTCAGGGATCCCATCCCCACCCCGGCGTTCCCACCCCCACCCTGAGGGTCCCATCCCCACTTCAGGGGTCCCAACCCACCCTGATGGTCCCATCCCCATCTCGCAGGTCTCACCCCCACCCCGGGGGTCCCATCCCCATTTCAGGGGTCCCAACCCCACCCTGGGGGTCCTAATCCCACCCCGGGGGTCCCATCCCCACCCTGCGGGTCCCAACCCCACCCCGGGGGTCCCATCCCCACCCCGGGGGTCCCATCCCCATTTCAGGGGCCCCAACCCCACCCTGGGGGTCCCATCCCCATCTCGCAGGTCCCATCCCCATTTCAGGGGTCCCATCCCCATTTCAGGGGTCCCACCCCCACCCTGGGGGTCCCATCCCCATTTCGGGGGTCTCAACTCCACCCTGGGGGTCCCATCCCCATCTCAGGGGTCCCATCCCCACCCCGGGGTTTCCACCCCCACCTCGGGGGTCCCATCCCCATTTCAGGGGTCCCGTTCCCACCCCGGGGGTCCCTTTCCCATTTCAGGGGCCCCATCCCGGGGGTCCCATCCCCATCTCGCAGGTCCCATCCCCATTTCAGGGGTCCCAACCCCACCCCGGGGGTCCCATCCCCATTCCAGGGGTCCCATTCCCACCCCGAGGCTCCCATTCCCACCCTGTAGGTCCCATCCCCATTTCGGGGGTCCCGTTCCCACCCCGGGGGTCCCATCCCCATTTCAGGGGTCCCATTCCCACCCCGGGGGTCCCATCCCCATTTCAGGGGTCCCATTCCCACCCCGGGGGTCCCATCCCCATTCCAGGGGCCCCAACCCCACCCCGAGGCTCCCATTCCCACCCCGGGGGTCCCATCGCCATTCCAGGGGCCCCAACCCCACCCCGAGGCTCCCATTCCCACCCTGGGGGTCCCATCCCCATTTCGGTGGTCTCAACTCCACCCTGGGGGTCCCATCCCCATTTCAGGGGTCCCATTCCCACCCCGGGGGTCCCATCCCCATTTGAGTGGTCCCAAGCCACCCTGATGGTCCCATCCCCATCTCGCAGGTCCCACCCCCACCCCGGGGGTCCCACCCCCACCCCAGGGGTCCCACCCCCACCCCAGGGGTCCCACCCTCACCCCGGGGGTCCCACCGCCCCCCCCGGGTGCCCACCCCGCCCCCCATCCCCCACCTGCCACCAGAGCTCCTCGGCCTCGGCCACCGTGACCTCGACGACGTCGCCGGGGCTGAGGCGCAGGGGGGGGGCCAGGACCCCCGGCGGGGGGGGCACCCCGCTGTAGGGCTGGGTGCTCTCCATTTTGGGGAGCCCTGGGGGCGGGGGGGGGCCAAGGGGTGAACCCCGAGTGTGGAACCAGCCCCCCCCCCCACCCACCACGGGACGCCCAAAAATGGACTGGGGGGGGTCAAAAACCCCCCGAGACTCCCAAAAATGGACTGGGGGGGGGTCAAAAACCCCCTGAGACTCCCAAAAATGGACGGGGGGGGGTCAAAAACCCCCAAGAATGCCAAAAATGGACGGGGGGGGTCAAAAACCCCCAAGGACCCCAAATTTGAATTGGGGGGGGGTGGATCTCCCCAAGGACCCCCCAAATCTGCCCCGGGGGGGGTCGGGACCCCCCCAAATTTAAATTGGGGGGGGGGCAGATCCCCCTCAAAGAACCCCCCAAATTTGAATTGGGGGGGGTCAGATCCCCCCAAGGACGCCCCCCAAATCTGCCCCGGGGAGGGGTCAGATCCCCCCAAGGACGCCCCCCAAATCTGCCCCGGGGAGGGGTCAGACCCCCCCAAGGACGCCCCCCAAATCTGCCCCGGGGAGGGGTCAGACCCCCCAAATTTGAATGGGGGGGGGTCAGATCCCCCCCCAAGGACCCCCCAAATCTGCCCCGGGGGGGGTCAGACCCCCCAAATTTGAATGGGGGGGGTCAGATCCCCCTCAAGGACCCCCCAAGGACCCCCCAAATTTGAATGCGGGGGGTCAGACCCCCCAAATTTAAATTGGGGGGGTCAGATTCCCCAAAGGACCCCCCCAAATCTGCCCCGGGGGGGGTTGGGACCCCCCAAATTTAAATTTGGGGGTTCAGATCCCCCCAAGGACCCCCCAAATCTGCCCCGGGGAGGGGTCAGACCCCCCAAATTTGAATGGGGGGGTCAGATCCCCCTCAAGGACCCCCCAAGGACCCCCCCAAATATTCCCCGGGGGGGGTCAGACCCCCCAAATTTGAATTGGGGGGGTTCAGATCCCTCCAAGGACTCTCCAAATTTGAATTGGGGGGGTCAGACCCCCTCAAGGACCCCCCAAATTTGAATTGGGGGGGTTCAGATCCCCCCCAAGGACCCCCCAAATCTTCCCCGGGGGGGTCAGACCCCCCAAATTCCTCACCCAGCTCCCCCCGTTTCTTGTCGGGTCCCGGCCGCTGCGATTTGTTCTGGGGGGGGGAGGGGAAGGAGACCCCCGTGAGTGGGGAGGGGGGGTTGGGGGGGGGTTGGGGGGGCTGGGACCCCCCCAGGGACCCCCCAGGGAACCCCCAAGGGCCCCCCCCAAAAAAATCCGGGGATTTCAGCCCATTCGGAGCCGTTTTCCCGATTTTTGGTACCTTCCTGGGGCCGGAGCCAGGATCTGGGGGGGGGGGAAGGACTCGTTAGTGGGGGTAATTAGCGCTTTAATTAATTAATTAATTAATGGTGGCATAATTAGCCCATCACTAATTATTAATGGATAATTAGCCCACATCTTAATTAATGATGGGGTAATTAGCCCGTCCCCTAATTATTAATGGATAATTAGCCCACCTCTTAACTAATGATGGGGTAATTAGCCCGTCCCCTAATTATTAATGGATAATTAGCCCACTCCTTAATTAATGATGGGGTAAATAATTCGTGTTCTTATTAATGATATGGCGATTAGTCCGTGCCTTAATTAGTAACAGCTTCTCTTAATTAACTATGGGGTAGTTAAGTCCTCTCCTGATTAAGAATGGGGTAATTAGTCCCTTTCCTATTTAATGCTGGAGCCAATCAGAGCTGGGGTAATTAGCCCCTGCTCTAATTAATTATGGAGTAATTAGCCCCTCCCCTAATTAATGACGGAGGTAATTAAACCTGCCTCTAATTAATGATGGGGCTAGTTGGCCCCTCCCTTAATTAATCCTGGTGCTTATTAATGCCTGCTGTAACTAACGATGGCATTCATTAACCCATCCTCTAATTAATGCTGCGGTAATTAGCGGCCCACGGGTGACCTCTGTCAACCATCTTGTATCCCACAATGCCCTGTGCTGTGTCAGCCATCTTGTATCCCATAATACTCAATGGCAGCCATTTTGCATCTGATAATACTCTGTGTCAGCCATCTTGTATCCCACAATGCCCTGCGCTGTGTTGGCCATGCTGTATCTCATAATAATGGCAGCCATCTTGTATCCCACAATGCCCTGCGCTGTGTTGGCCATGCTGTATCTCATAATATTCAATGGCAGCCATCTTATATCCCACAATGCCCTGTGTTCTGCTGGTCATCTTGTATCTCATAATACTCAATGGCAGCCATCTTGTATCCCACAATGCCCTGTTCTGTGTCAGCCGTCTTGTATCTGATAATACTCAGTGTCAGCCATCTTGTATCCCACAATGCCCTGCGCTGTGTCGGCCATGTTGTATCTGATAATACTCAGTGTCAGCCATTATGTATCCCACAATGCCCTATTCTGTGTCAGCCATCTTGTATCTAATAATACTCAGGGTCAGCCACTTTGTATCCCACAATGCCCTGTGCTGTGTCAGCCATCTTGTATCCAATAATACTCAGCGTCAGCCACTTTGTATCCCACAATGCCCTGCTCTGTGTCGGCCATGTTGTATCTCATAATACTCAATGGCAGCCATCTTGTATCCCACAATGCCCTGTTCTGTTTCGGCCATCTTGTATCCCATGATGCCCCACTCTCCCCATCCTACTTACCCCCATCCCCACCCCATTTCCTCTCCATGTCCCCTCCCCAATCCCAAAATGCCCCTCCCCAATCCCAAAATGCCCCTCCCCCATTCCCTGATCCCCCTCCCCAATCCCACAATGCCCCTCCCCAATCCCATGATGCTCCTCACCAGTTCCGGCCTTCCCGCAGGTCCCCACCCGCCCCAGGCACTCCTTGTGGGCTGGGGCCCGGCAGCGGCTGCAGCGATAGCCCTGGTAGAAGGTGCCCCTGGGGACACAGGGGGGACACGGGGGGGACGCGGGGTCACGGCCACAGGGGACACCACCAGCCGTGCCCCACACCCACCTGAGCCCACCCAGGAGTGACCAATCCATGACCCACTTGGATCTTGGGCCAGGTTGGTCCCACTGGGATCATTCAACCTGGAGGGTCCAACCTTGACCTTGGCCCACCCAGGCCTTGATCCACCTTGGCTTTGACCTCCAAGCAACCCTTGACCCACCTTGGTCTTGACCCAACCCTTGACCCACCCTGATCTCCAACCAACCTTGACCCACCTTTACCCCTTGAACTCCACCCAACCTTGACCTCCACCCAACTCTTGACCCACTTTGGCCTTCACCCAACCTTGACCAACCTTGTCCTCCATTCTACCCTTGACCCACCTTGGCGTCCACCCCAACCCTTGATCCATCTTGAGCTCCAACCAACCTCTGAATCACTTTGATCTTGACCCACTTCATTGACATCCATTCAACCCTTGACCCACCTTGGTCTTGACCCAACCCTTGACCCACCCAGACCTCCAACCAACTCTTGACCCACCTTGACCCCTTGAACTCCACCCAACCTTGACTAACCTTGACCTCCAACCAACTCTTGACCCACTTTGGCCTTCACCCAACCTTGACCAACCTTGTCCTCCATTCAACCCTTGACCCACCTTGGCGTCCACCCCAACCCTTGACCCAGCCAGATCTCCAACCAACTCTTGACCCCCCTTGGTGTCCAACCAAACTTAACCCACCTTGACCCCTTGAACTCCACCCAACCTTGACTAACCTTGACCTCCAACCAACTCTTGACCCACTTTGGCCTTCACCCAACCTTGACCAACCTTGTCCTCCATTCAACCCTTGACCCACCTTGGCGTCCACCCCAACCCTTGACCCAGCCAGATCTCCAACCAACTCTTGACCCCCCTTGGTGTCCAACCAAACTTAACCCACCTTGACCCCTTGAACTCCACCCAACCTTGACTAACCTTGACCTCCAACCAACTCTTGACCCACTTTGGCCTTCACCCAACCTTGACCAACCTTGTCCTCCATTCTACCCTTGACCCACCTTGGCGCCCACCCCAACCCTTGACCCAGCCGGATCTCCAACCAACTCTTGACCCCCCTTGGTGTCCAACCAAACTTAACCCACCTTGACCCCTTGACCTCCACTCAATCCCTGACCCACCTTGACCTCCAGCCTTGACCCAACCTGGTCTTGACCCATCTTGTTTTCATCCACTCCACCTTCACCCACTTTGACCCCTTGACCTCCAACCAACCCTTGACCCACCTTGGAGCCACTCAAGGCTTGACCCCCAAGAAGCTCCTTGACCCCCCCAGCCTTTAACCCACCCAAGGCTTGACCCATCCTGACCCCACTCACCCCCTCCATCACCAATCCCACCTTGACCCACCCCAGGCTTGATCCTCCTTGACTTCACCACCCCCAAGGGCGTGACCCACCCAGATCTGACCCCACCTCCAAACCCGCCTGAGGCCTCCCCCTCTCCCAGCCCCCCCCAGCCCCCCCAGCCTCCCCAAGATGTAATTTCGGGGTGCTACCTCAGCAACATCTGGCAGGCCCTGCAGGACGTGGTGTCCTCGAAGGAGAACATCTGGAACTCGTGTCCGTCAGCCAGGGCGTGCTCGGGGAAGATGTTGGACCTGCCGGACATGGGTTGGAGGGGGACCTGGGTCTGGTGGGGACAAACTGGGCCACCCTGGGACCATCCAGTGGGGCAAGTGTGACCCTTCCATGGGGACACGGCCACCTACAGGGCCATCTCGAACTGCTCCAGCCACTTCTTCTTCAGCTCGCGCGTCTTGAAGAAGAGCTCGTAGTCCTGCAGCCCGGCCGTGTCCAGCAGCATGAAGGTGTGGGACCACTGTGAGGGTGGGGAGGGGTCAGCCACGCCCCCTGCATTGGTGGCACTGAGGACACTGGGGGTGGCCACACACCCCCCATCCCCAGGGTCACTGAGTGGTGGAGTGTCCACTGGGGATGTGGCCACTGGGGTTCACCAGGGACCAGGATCCTGGGATTCACCAGGGAACAGAATGTTGGGATCCACCAGATCTGGACATTTGGGAGTCCACCAGGGACCAGGATCCTGGGATCCACCAAAGAAAGGGGTTTGGGGGTTCACCAGGGACCAGGATCCTGGGATCCACCAAAGAAAGGGGTTTTGGGGTCCACCAAGGACCAGGATCTGAGGATCCGCCAAAGAAAGGGGTTTTGGGGTCCACCAGGGAAGAGGATCCTGGGATCCACCAAAGAACGGGGTTTTGGGATCCACCAGGGAAGAGGATCCTGGGATCCACCAGGAAACAATGTTGGGGTCCACCAGATGTGGACATTTGGGACCACCAGGGACCAGGATCTGGGGATCCGCCAGATCTGGATATCAGTGTCCACCAGGAAACAGGATCTTGGGAAACCTGTGTCCACCTGGATCCTTTGGGAAGAGGACACCGGGATCAGAGGGACCGGAACACGTGGGACCATGAGGGTTCTTTGGAAAGAGAACACTGGGACCCTGGGAACTGGACATCTGTGTCCACCAGTGACCAGGATCCTGGGATCCACCAGACCTGGACACTTGGGACCACTGGGAACTGGACACTTGGGACCACCAGTGACCAGCATTTTGGGATCCACCAGAGTGGACACCTGTGTCCACCTGGGTCCTTTGGAAAGAGGACACTGGGACCAGAGGAGCCTGGACACTGGGGTCCCCCAGGCCCTGAAGTCTCTGTGGTGTTCCCGGTACCTTCTTGCCGTCGCGGGGCCCAAGGCCACCGTCCCGCAGTTGGTGGCTCTGCAGGTCCACCATGTCCTTGGTCTCGTAGGAGTCCCCGCGGCGCTTGCAGATGATCAGGGCCTTGTCCAGCAGGAAGCCATACCTGGGGACAGTGGCAGGGGTGGCACCGTGTCCCCAAGGCCACCACGTGCTGTGGGGTGTCCCCGTCACTGTCCTGGAGTGGCCCTGGCTCCATGACAGTGGTGTCCCCAAGTGTCCCTGTGTTCCCATTCTTGCGTCCCCAAGGGTGTCCCCAAGGTTGTCCCCATGGGGGTGTCCCTGTTTTCCCATGTTCCCAAGGTGTCCCTCTGTTGTCCCCATGGTATCCTCATGGTGTCCCTGTGTTGTCCCCATTGATGTCCCCCATGTTCCCAGAAGTGTCCCTGTGGATGTCCCCAAGGTGTCCCCATATCTCTGTGGTGTCTCTGAGGTGTTCCTGTGGTGCCCTCAGGTGTCCCCAAGTTGTCCCCAGGTGTCCCTCGCCCACCTGTCCACCTTGGAGCGTCTCTCGGTGCTGGAGACCTTCAGCTCCCCATCGATCTTGGGGCGCCCGAACTGCGCCAGGGACTGCGGCTGGGAACGGGACACGGGAACGGGATGGGACATCGGGAATGGGACATGGGAAGGGGATGGACATTGGGAATGGGACATCGGGAATGGGACACCAGGAACAGGACACAGGAGTGGGATGGAGACATTGGGAATGGGACACTGGGAACGGGACATGGGAAGGGGATGGACATCGGGAATGGGACACCGGGAACGGGACACAGGAGGGGGATGGACATTGGGAATGGGCATCGAGAATGGGACACGGGAACGGGATGGGACATCGGGAATGGGACACCGGGAATGAGACATGGGAAGGGGATGGACATCGGGAATGGGACACTGGGAACGGGACACAGGAGTGGGATGGACATTGGGAATGGGCATCGAGAATGGGACACGGGAACAGGATGGACACTGGGAATGGGACACCGGGAACAGGATGGACATCGGGAATGGGACACCGGGAACGGGACGTGGGAAGGGGATGGATATCTGGAATGTGACACCAGGAATGGGACATTGGGAATGGGACACGGGAATGGGATGGACATCGGGAATGGGACAGTGGGAACAGGATGGACATCGGGAATGGGACAGTGGGAACAGGATAGACATTGGGAATGGGACACTGGGAACGGGACACGGGAAGGGGATGGACATCGGGAATGGGACACCAGGAATGGGACATTGGGAATGGGACACCAGGAATGGGACACGGGAGTGGGATGGACATTGGGAATGGGACATGGGGAACAGGATGGACATCAGGAATGGGACAGTGGGAATGGGATGGACATTGGGAATGGGACACTGGGAACGAGACACGGGAGCGGGATGGGCATCGGGAATGGGACACCAGGAATGGGACATTGGGAATGGGACACCAGGAATGGGACACGGGAGTGGGATGGACATCGGGAATGGGACATGGGGAACAGGATGGACATCAGGAATGGGACAGTGGGAATGGGATGGACATTGGGAATGAGACACTGGGAACGAGACACGGGAGCGGGATGGACATCGGGAATGGGACACCAGGAATGGGACATTGGGAATGGGACACCAGGAATGGGACACGGGAGTGGGATGGACATCGGGAATGGGACATGGGGAACAGGATGGACATCAGGAATGGGACAGTGGGAATGGGATGGACATTGGGAATGGGACACTGGGAACGAGACACGGGAGCGGGATGGACATCGGGAATGGGACACCAGGAATGGGACATTGGGAATGGGACACCAGGAATGGGACACGGGAGTGGGATGGACATCGGGAATGGGACATGGGGAACAGGATGGACATCGGGAATGGGACAGTGGGACTGGGATGGACATTGGGAATGGGACACTGGGAACGGGACACGGGAAGGGGATGGACATCGGGAATGGGACACCAGGAATGGGACATTGGGAATGGGACACCAGGAATGGGACACGGGAGTGGGATGGACATTGGGAATGGGACATGGGGAACAGGATGGACATCGGGAATGGGACAGTGGGAACAGGATGGACATTGGGAATGGGACACTGGGAACGGGACACGGGAGCGGGATGGACATTGGGAATGGGACCACAGGAATGGGACACGGGAACGGGATGGACGTTGGGAATGGGACATCGGGAACGGGATGGACATCGGGAATGGGACACAGGAATGGGATGGGCAGCAGGAATGGGCCAATCACGGGAAGGGGACATCGGGAATGGGACACCTGGGAGGGGTCCCAAGGGGAGGCTTTGGGGGGTCCTGGGGGGTCCCCACCATGTTGTGCAGGCAGAGCCGGACGCTCAGGGGGATTTGGGATCATCTGGGATAATCTGAGGCTGGGGAAGTTTGGGGGTCCCAGGAAGGGTCAGGGGGTCCCAGGAAGGGTCCCAGGGGGTCCCAGGGGGATTTTGGGGGTCCCAGGGGGGGCTTTTGGGGGTCCCGGGGAGGTCCCCACCATGTTGTGCAGGCAGAGCTGGATGCTCGTGAGCTGCTTTAGGGTCTCGTTGTCCCGTTTGACCTCGTTCACGCACTGGGCCAGGTCCTGGGAGAGTCAGGGGGTCCAATTAGAGACCCCCGAACCCCCAAAATCCCCTCAGGAGCCCCCAAAATCCCCTCAGGAACCCCCAAAATCGTTCCAGGAGCCCCAAATCCTCCCAGAACCCCCCCAAATCCTCCACGGAATCCTCAAAATCCCCCCTGCAGGAACCCCCAACATCCACCAGAAATCCCGAATTTTCCACAGAAACCCCAAAATCCCCCTGCCCAGGAACCCCCAACCCTCCCCCCAGGAAGCCCCAAAATCCTCCCTGGAACCCCCAAATTCCCCTCAGAACCCCTCAAATCCTTCCAGGAACCCTCAAAATCCCCTGCAGGAACCCCCGAATTCCCCCAGAAACCCCAAAATCCCCCTCAAGAGCCCCCAGCCCCCACCCCCGCCCCCCCCCCAGGAAACCCCAAAATCCTTCAGGAACTCCCAAATCACCCCAAAATCCTCCCAAAATCCCTCCCCACCCCGCACCCTCATGGCGTCCAGCGCCCCCCGCAGCCGCTCCCGCTCGGCCGCGTCCGGGGTCAGCTTCACCAGCTCCTGGGGGCAAAGGGGCAGCGGTCAGGGGGTGCCCAGGTGTGCCCAGGTGTGTCCCCAGGTGTGTCCCAGGTGTGCCCAGGTGTGTCCCCAGGTGTGTCCCCAGGTGTCCCCAGGTGTGTCCCATGCGTGTCCCAGGTGTCCCCCAGGTGCCACTCCCTCCTCAGGTGTCCCAGGTGTCCCCAGGTGTCCCCAGGTGTCCCAGGTGTCCCAGGTGTGTCCCAGCTGTCCCCAGCTGCCCCCAGGTGTCCCAGGTGTCCCCAGGTGTGTCCCCAGATGTGTCCCAGCTGCGTCCCAGCTGTGCCCAGGTGTCCCAGCCATCCCCAGGTGCCCAGCTGTGCCCAGGTGTGCCCAGGTGTCCCCAGGTGTCCCCAGGTGTGTCCCCAGGTGTCCCCCAGCTGTGGCCCAGGTGTGCCACTCCCTCCCCAGCTGTCCCCAGGTGTCCCCAGGTGTGTCCCCAGGTGTGTCCCACGCGTGTCCCAGGTGTCCCCCAGGTGCCACTCCCTCCCCAGGTGTCCCAGGTGTCCCCAGGTGTGCCCAGGTGTGTCCCCAGGTGTCCCCCAGGTGCCACTCCCTCCCCAGGTGTCCCCAGCTGTCCCCAGGTGTGCCCAGGTATCTCCGGGCATCCCCAGGTGTGTCCCAGGTGTGCCCAGGTGTCCCACATGTGTCCCAGGTGTCCCAGCTGTCCCCAGCTGTGCCCAGCAGTGTCCCCAGGTGTCCCCCAGGTGTCCCAGGTGTGCCGCTCCCTCCCCAGCTGTCCCCAGGTGTGTCCCAGGTGTGTCCCCAGGTGTCCCAGGTGTCCCCCAGGTGCCACTCCCTCCCCAGGTGTCCCAGCTGTCCCCAGGTGTGTCCCAGCTGTCCCCAGGTGTCCCCAGGTGTGTCCCCAGGTGTCCCCAGGTGTGCCCAGCTGTGTCCCAGCTGTCCCCAGGTGTCCCCAGGTGTGCCCAGGTGTGTCCCAGGTGTCCCCAGGTGTGCCCAGGTGTGTCCCCATGTGTGTCCCAGCTGTGTCCCAGGTGTGTCCCCAGGTGTCCCCAGGTGTGTCCCACGCGTGTCCCAGGTGTCCCCCAGGTGCCACTCCCTCCCCAGGTGTGTCCCAGCTGTCCCCAGCTGCCCCCAGGTGTCCCAGGTGTCCCCAGGTGTGTCCCCAGATGTGTCCCAGCTGCGTCCCAGCTGTGCCCAGGTGTCCCAGCCATCCCCAGGTGCCCAGCTGTGCCCAGGTGTGTCCCAGGTGTGTCCCACACGTGTCCCAGGTGTGTCCCCCAGGTGTCTCAGGTGTGCCACTCCCTCCCCAGGTGTCCCCAGCTGTGCCCAGGTGTGTCCCAGCCATCCCCAGGTGTCCCCAGGTGTCCCCAGGTGTCCCAGGGATGTCACCTGGAGCAGCAGGTGGTATTTCAGCACCCTCTGCATGGGCACCATCAGCAGATCCCGCAGCGAGAAGCGCCCGTTGTTGGCGCGCTGGGAGCACTCCTGGGGACAGTTTGGGGTCAGTTGGGGTCAGCTGGGGTCAGCTGGGGTCGGTTGGGGTCAGCTGGGGTCATCTGGGGTCATTTGGGGTCGTTTGGGGTCATTTGGGGTCGGTTGGGGTCAGCTGGGGTCAGCTGGGGTCAGTTGGGGTCACTTGGGGTCATTTTGAGTTATGGGAGGACATTGGTGTCATTGTGGTCATTGGGATTGGGAGGGGTCAGAGGGACTGGGGTCACTGGGGGCAGTGGGGGTCAGTGGGGCCACTGGTGTCCTTGAGGTCATTGCGGTCATTTGGGGTTATTGAGGTCATTGGAGTATTTTAGGGTCACTTGGGGTCATTTGGGGTCATTTCAGGTCATTTGGGGGTCATCTGGGGTCATTGGGGATCTGGGAAGGGGGGACTGGGGTCATTTGGGGTCATCAGGATGGGGATCAGCAGGGGTCAGTTTGGGGTCATCAGGGTCATTGGGGTCATTTGGGGGTCACAGAAACTGGGAGAGGTGGGGGGGATTTGGGGCCTTTGGGGTCATTGGGAGGGGTGGGGGGAGATTGGGGTCATTTGGGATGATTTGGGATTATTTGGGTCATAGGGATTGGGGGTTTTTGGGGCTACCTGGAGGTTCTGGGGGATTTCGGGGTGGTTTTGAGGTGGTTTTGGGGTGGTTTTGGGATTCACCTGGAGCTTCATGCGCAGGTCAGTGCAGGTGGACAATTGGTCCAGGCGCCGGGCGGCCGCTTCCACCTGGCTGCAGTAGCGGCCGTAGAGCAGGAACCTGGGATGGACACCCCAAATCCACCCAAATCCACCCAAAATCCAACCAAATTCACAGAAATCCACCCAAAATTGACCTAAATCCACCCAAAATCCACCTGGCTGCAGTAGTGGCCGTTGAGTAGGAACCTGGGATGGACACCCCAAATCCACTCAAAATCCACCCCAAATCCACCCAAAATCCATCTAAATCCAACCAAATTCACAGAAATCCACCCAAAATTGACCTAAATCCACCCAAAATCCACTTGGCTGCCATAGCAGCCGTAGAAGAGGAACCTGGGATGGACACCCCAAATCCACCCGAAATCCACTCAAAATCCACACCAAATCCACCCAAAATCCATCTAAATCCAACCAAATTCACAATAATCCACCCAAAATTGGCAGAAATCCAGCCAAAATTGACCCCAAATCCACCCAAAATCCACCTGGCTGCAGTAGCGGCCGTAGAAGAGGAACCTGGGATGGACACCCCAAATCCACCCGAAATCCACCCAAAATCCACTCAAAATCCACCCAAAATCCATCTAAATCCAACCAAATTCACAGAAATCCACCCAAAATTGACCTAAATCCACCCAAAATCCACCTGGCTGCAGTAGTGGCCGTTGAGTAGGAACCTGGGATGGACACCCCAAATCCACTCAAAATCCACCCCAAATCCACCCAAAATCCATCTAAATCCAACCAAATTCACAGAAATCCACCCAAAATTGACCTAAATCCACCCAAAATTGACCTAAATCCACCCAAAATCCACCTGGCTGCCATAGCGGCTGTAGAAGAGGAACCTGGGATGGACACCCCAAATCCACCCGAAATCCACCCCAAATCCACCCCAAATCCACCCCAAATCCATCCAAATCCAACCAAATTCACAGAAATCCACCCAAAATTGGCAGAAATCCACCCAAAATTGACCTAAATCCACCCAAAATCCACCTGGCTGCAGTAGCGGTTGTAGAAGAGGAACCTGGGATGGACACCCCAAATCCACCCGAAATCCACTCAAAATCCACACCAAATCCACCCCAAATCCATCTAAATCCAACCAAATTCACAGAAATCCACCCAAAATTGACCTAAATCCACCCAAAATTGACCTAAATCCACCCAAAATCCACCTGGCTGCCATAGCGGCTGTAGAAGAGGAACCTGGGATGGACACCCCAAATCCACCCGAAATCCACCCAAAATCCACTCAAAATCCCCAATAACCCCCCAGGACCCCCCAGTTCCCCCCCAAAATCCCCAATAACCCCCCCAGGACCCCCCAAATCCCCAAATTCCCTCCCAAATCCTCCCAAAATCCCCAATAACCCCCCAGAACCCTCCCCCAAATCCCCCAATTCCCCCCCAAATCCTCCCAAAATCGCCAATAACCCCCCAGGACCCCCCCATATCCCCCCAATTCCCACCCAGGACCCCCAAACCCCCAGGACCCTCCCCCAAATCCCCCAATTCCACCCAAATCCCCTCAAAATCCCCAATAACCCCCCAGAACCCTCCCCCAAATCCCCCAATTCCCCCCCAAATCCCCCCAGTTCCCCCCCAGGACCCCCCAAATCCCCCCCAAATCCTCCCAAAATCCCCAATAACCCCCCAGAACCCTCCCCCAAATCCCCCAATTCCCCCCCAAATCCCCCCAATTCCCCCCCTGGGCCCACCCCAAATCCCCAAGGACACCCACAAATTCCCCCAATTCCTGCCCAGAACCCCTCCCAAATCCCCCCAGGACCCCCCCCCCCCCCAATCCCCCAATTCCCCCCCCAAATCCTCCCAAAATCCCCAATAACCCCCCCAGGAACCTCCCCAAATCCCCCAATTCCCCCCAAAATCCTCCCCCCAAATCCCCAATAACCCCCCAGGACCCCCCAAATCCCCCAATTCCCACCCAGGACCCCCAAACCCCCAGGACCCCCCCCCTCCAAATCCCCCAATCCCCAAATCCCCCCAAATCCCCCCAATTCCCGCCCAGAACCCCTCCCAAATCCCCCCAGGACCCCCCAATTCCCTCCCAAATCCCCCCAAAATCCCCAATAACCCCCCCAGGACCCCCCCCAAAATCCCCCCTAATTCCCCCCCAAATCCCCCCAATTCCCACCCAGGACCCCCCAAATCCACCCCAAATCCCCACTAACTCCTCCAGGATCCCCCCAAATCCCCCAATCCCCCCCCCAATCCCCCCAATTCCCACCCAGGACCCCCCAAATCCCCCCCAGATTCCCTCAAAATCCCCAATAAACCCCCCAGGACCCCCCCACATCCCCCAATTCCCCCCCCCCGATCCCCCCAAATGCCCCCAGGACCCCCCAATTCCCCCCCAAATCCCCCAAAAATCCTCAATAAACCCCCAGGACTCCCCCCAAATTCCCCCTAAATCCCCCTTAAACCCCCTTAAATCCCCCCCAGACCCCCCAAAACCCCTCTCCCCATCCCCACCAGGACACCCCAAATCCACCCCCGCCCCCAATCCCCTCAAACCTCCCCCAAATCCCCCCTAAGACGCCCCAAAATCCCCTCAAAATCCCCAATAACCCCCCAGGACCCCCCAAATCCCCCCCAAAATCCCCAATAACCCCTCCAGGACCCCCCCAAATCCCCCAATCCCCCCCCAAATCCCCCCAATTCCCACCCAGGACCCCCCAGATCCCCCCCAAATCCCCAATAACTCCCCCAGGATCCCCTCAAATCCCCCAATTCCCCCCCAAATCCCCCTAATTCCCACCCAGGACCCCCCAAATCCCCCCCAGATTCCCTCAAAATCCCCAATAAACCCCGCAGGACCCCACAAATCCCCAATAAACCCCCCAGGACCCCCCCAAATCCCCCAATTCCCCCCCAAATCCCCCCCAAATCCCCAATAAACCCCCCCCAGGACCCCCCCAAATCCCCCCAATTCCCACCCAGAACCCCTCCCAAATCCCCCCAGGACCCCCCAAATCCCCCCCAAATCCCCAATAAACCCCCAGGACCCCCCAAAATCCCCTCAAAATCCCCAATAACCCCCCCAGGACCCCCCCAAATCCCCCAATTCCCCCCCAAATCCCCCCAATTCCCACCCAGGACCCCCCAGATCCCCCCCAAATCCCCAATAACCCCCCCAGGACCCCCCAAATTCCCTCAAAATCCCCAATAAACCCCACAGGACCCCCCAAATCCCCCCTGGGACCCCCCAAAAACCCCCCCAAATCCCCAATAAACCCCCCTGGGACCCCCCAAATCCCCCCTGGGACCCCCCAAAATCCCCCCCAAATCCCCAATAAACCCCCCAGGACCCCCCAAATCCCCTCTGGGACCCCCCAAAACCCCCCCCAAATCCCCAATAAACCCCCCAGGACCCCCCAAATCCCCTCTGGGACCCCCCAAAATCCCCCCCAGGACCCCCAAGCTCCCCCCGTACCTCTCCTTGTACTGCAGGAACAGGGGGGGCAGCGCGCGCCCCCCGCCGCCCCCCCCCAGCGCCCCCCGCAGCTCCCCCAGGAAGCGCCGGTGCAGCTCCAGCAGCTCCTGCGAACTGGGGTTACTGGGAGCACTGGGAGTGTGGGGAGGGGGGGGACTGGGAGCACTGGGAGCGCTGGGAAGGGGCGGAGGGAACCCTAAATTGGGGTTACTGGGAGCACTGGGAGCGCTGGGAGGGGGGCGGGGGGAACCCCAAACTGGGGTTACTGGGAGCGCTGGGAGTGTGGGGAGGGGGGGACTGGGAGCACTGGGAGCACTGGGAAGGGGCGGGGGGAACCCCAAACTGGGGTTACTGGGAGCACTAGGAGCACTGGGAGCGCTGGGAGGGGGGCGGGGGGAACCCCAAACTGGGGTTACTGGGAGCGCTGGGAGTGTGGGGAGGGGGGGACTGGGAGCACTGGGAGCACTGGGAAGGGGCGGGGGGAACCCCAAACTGGGGTTACTGGGAGCACTAGGAGCACTGGGAGCGCTGGGAGGGGGGCGGGGGGAACCCCAAACTGGGGTTACTGGGAGCGCTGGGAGTGTGGGGAGGGGGGGACTGGGAGCACTGGGAGCACTGGGAAGGGGCGGGGGGAACCCCAAACTGGGGTTACTGGGAGCGCTGGGAGCGCTGGGAGCGCTGGGAGTGTGGGGAGGGGGGGGACTGGGAGCACTGGGAGCGCTGCGGGGGGCGGGGGGAACCCCAAACTGGGGTTACTGGGAGCACTGGGAGCGCTGGGAGTGTGGAGAGGGTGGGACTGGGAGCACTGGGAGCACTGGGAAGGGGCGACGGGAACCCCAAACTGGGGTTAGTGAGGGGGGGCGTTACTGGGAGCACTGGGAGCGCTGGGAGGGGGTAGTGGGAGCACTGGGGAGGTACTGGGAGTACTGGGAGGGGGCACTGGGAGAACTGCGGAGCCGGGGGGACAGCCCCAAATTGGGGTTACTGGGAGCACTGGAAGCGCTGGGGGGGGGGGGTACTGGGAGTGCTTGAGGGGTTACTGGCAGAACTCGGGGGGGGGGGTACTGGGAGCACTGGGAGTGCTGGGGGGGACTGGGCAGGGTTACTGGTGTTACTGGTCAGTGTCACTGGTGTCCCCACATCACTGGTGTTACTGGTCAGTGTCACTGGTGTCACTGGTGTCCCCATGTCCCCGTGCCCCAGTGTCACTGTCACCTCCATGTCACTGGTGTTACTGGTCAGTGGCACTGGTGTCACTGGTGTTACTGGTCAGTGTTACTGGTCAGTGTTACTGGTGTTACTGGTCAGTGTCACTGGTGTCACTGGTGTCCCCATGTCTCCGTGCCCCAGTGTCACTGTCACCTCCACGTCACTGGTGTTACTGGTCAGTGGCACTGGTGTTACTGATCAGTGTTACTGGTGTTACTGGTGTTACTGGTCAGTGTTACTGGTGGTGTTACTGGTGTTACTGATCAGTGTTACTGGTGTTACTGGTGTTACTGGTCAGTGTCACTGGTGTCGCTGGTGTTACTGGTCAGTGTCACTGGTGTCCCCACGTCACTGGTGTTACTGGTCAGTGGCACTGGTGTTACTGATCAGTGTTACTGGTGTTACTGGTGTTACTGGTCAGTGTTACTGGTGTTACTGGTTGGTGTCACTGGTGTCACTGGTGTCCCCATGTCCCCGTGCCCCAGTGTCACTGTCACCTCCACGTCACTGGTGTTACTGGTCAGTGGCACTGGTGTTACTGATCAGTGTTACTGGTGTTACTGGTGTTACTGGTCAGTGTCACTGGTGTCACTGGTGTTACTGGTCAGTGGCACTGGTGTCCCCACGTCACTGGTGTTACTGGTCAGTGGCACTGGTGTTACTGATCAGTGTTACTGGTGTTACTGGTGTTACTGGTGTTACTGGTCAGTGTCACTGGTGTCACTGGTGTTACTGGTCAGCGTTACTGGTCAGTGTCACTGGTGTCCCCACGTCACTGGTGTTACTGGTCAGTGTTACTGGTGTTACTGGTCAGTGTCAGTGGTGTCCCCGCATCACTGGTGTTACTGGTCAGTGTCACTGGTGTCACTGGTGTCCCCATGTCCCCATGTCCTGGTGTCACTGGTGTCCCCACGTCACTGGTGTTACTGGTCAGTGGCACTGGTGTCCCCACGTCACTGGTGTTACTGGTCAGTGTTACTGGTGTTACTGGTGTTACTGGTCAGTGTCATTGATGTCACTGGTGTCCCCATGTCCCTCTGTGCCCCGGTGTCACTGTCACCTCCATGTCACTGGTGTTACTGGTCAGTGGCACTGGTGTTACTGATCAGTGTTACTGGTGTTACTGGTGTTACTGGTCAGTGTTACTGGTGTTACTGGTTGGTGTCACTGGTGTCACTGGTGTCCCCATGTCCCCGTGCCCCAGTGTCACTGTCACCTCCACATCACTGGTGTTACTGGTCAATGTCACTGGTGTTACTGATCAGTGTTACTGGTGTTACTGGTTGGTGTCACTGGTGTCACTGGTGTCCCCATGTCCCCGTGCCCCGGTGTCACTGTCACCTCCATGTCACTGGTGTTACTGGTCGGTGTTACTGGTCAGTGTTACTGGTGTAACTGGTCAGTGTCACTGGTGTCACTGGTGTCACTGGTGTCCCCACGTCACTGGTGTTACTGGTCAGTGGCACTGGTGTTACTGGTGTCCCCATGTCCCCGTGCCCCGGCGTCACTGTCACCTCCACGTCACTGGTGTTACTGGTCAGTGTCACTGGTGTCCCCACGTCACTGGTGTTACTGGTCAGTGGCACTGGTGTTACTGATCAGTGTTACTGGTGTTACTGGTGTTACTGGTCAGTGTCACTGGTGTCACTGGTGTCCCCATGTCCCCGTGCCCCGGCGTCACTGTCACCTCCACGTCACTGGTGTTACTGGTCAGTGTCACTGGTGTCCCCACGTCACTGGTGTTACTGGTCAGTGTTACTGGTGTTACTGATCAGTATTACTGGTGTTACTGGTGTTACTGGTCAGTGTCACTGGTGTCGCTGGTGTCCCCGTGTCCCCGTGCCCCGGTGTCACTGTCACCTCCATGTCACTGGTGTTACTGGTCAGTGTCACTGGTGTCCCCACGTCACTGGTGTTACTGGTCAGTGGCACTGGTGTTACTGATCAGTGTTACTGGTGTTACTGGTGTTACTGGTCAGTGTCACTGGTGTCGCTGGTGTCCCCGTGTCCCCGTGCCCCGGTGTCACTGTCACCTCCACGTTGATGAAGATGCTCTCCATGTCCCGCGGGCTCAGGAAGTGCCGCAGTGGCCGCAGGAAGTGCTGGGGACACCAGGGGACACCGGCCCTTACTGGGAGCACTGGGAGCGCTGGGAGGCCCCGCGCGGCCACCTCTGTCCCCAATGTCCCTCTGTGTCCCCGTGACCCAAGCCGCCCAATGATGTCCCCAATGTCCCCCGAGTCCTTCTGTGTCCCCATGTCCCCCATGATCCAATGTCCCCAAATGTCCCCAATGTCCCCAAATGTCCCCAACGCCCCAACGCCCCCAATGTCCCCAATGTCCCAAAATGTCGCAAAATGTCCCCAAATGTCCCCAAATGTCCCCAATGTCCCAAAATGTCGCCAGTGTCACCAATGTCCCCAATATCCCCAAAGTCCTTAAATGTCCCCAATGTCCTGAAATGTCCTGAAATGTCCCCAATATCCCCAATGTCCCCAAAATGTCCTCAATATCCCCAATGTCCTGAAATGTCCTGAAATGTCCCCAATATCCCCAATGTCCCCAAAATGTCCCCAATATCCCCAATGTCCTGAAATGTCCTGAAATGTCCCCAGTGTCCCCAATTCTCCAAATGTCCCCAATGCCCCCAAATGTCCCCAAATGACCCCAATGGCCCCAATGGCCCCAAAATCCCTGATTCTCCCAATGTCCCCAAATGTCCCCAACGTCCCCAATGTCCCCAACATCCCCAATTCTCCCAATGTCCCCAATGCCCCAAAATGTCCCCAAATGTCCCCAGTGTCCCCACCTGACATATGGACTCCAGGGTCTCCATGTACCTCATGTCCCCAATCCCCCTGATGTCCCAAATGCCCCCAAATGTCCCAAATCCCCCCAATGTCCCCAATCCCTCCAATGTCCCTGATGTCCCCATTGCTCCCAAATGTCCCCATTGCCCCCAATGTCCCCACTGTCCCCCAATCCCCCCAAATGCCCCCAAATGCCCCCAAATGTCCCCACCTGGCAGATGGACTCCAGGGTCTCCGTGTACCCCATGCACCCAATGTTCCCAATGTCCCCAGTGTCCCCAATGTCCCCCATGTCCCCCAAGTCCCCAAAGCCCCCAAATGCCCCCAAATGGCCCCAAATGTCCCCAATGCCCCCCAATGCCCCCAAATACCCCCAAATGTCCCCAAATGTCCCCAGTGTCTCCACCTGGCAGATGGACTCCAGGGTCTCCATATAACCAATTCCCCCAGTGTCCCCAGTGTCCCCAGTGTCCCCCATTTCCCCCATGTCCCCAATGTCCCCAATGTTCCCCATGCCCCCAAATGCCCCCAAATGTCCCCAAATGTCCCCACCTGGCAGATGGACTCCAGGTTCTCCGTGTACCCCATTGCCCCCAATGTTCCCAATGTTCCCAATGTCCCCCATGTCCCCAAATGTCCCCCAAGTCCCAAATGCCCCCAAATCCCCTCAAATGTCCCCGATGTCGCCACCTGGCAGAGGGACTCCAGGATCTCCATGTACCCCACGTCCCCAATGTTCCCAATGTCCCCAGTGTCCCCATGTCCCCAATGTCCCCCATGTCCCCCATGCCCCCAAATACCCCCCAAATGTCCCCAAATGTCCCCACCTGGCAGATGGACTCCAGGGTCTCCGTGTACCCCATTGCCCCCAATGTTCCCAATGTCCCCCATGTCCCCCATGTCCCACATGTCCCCAAATGTCCCCAAATACCCCCAAATGTCCCCACCTGACAGATGGACTCCAGGGTCTCCATGTACCCCATTGCCCCCAATGTTCCCAATGTCCCCCATGTCCCCCAAATGTCCCCAAATGTCCCCAAATGTCCCCAGATGTCCCCACCTGGCAGATGGACTCCAGGATCTCCATGTACCCCATGCCCCCAATGTTCCCCATGTCCCCAGTGTCCCCCATGCCCCCAAATGTCCCCAATGTCCCCCATGCCCCCAAATACCCCCAAATGTCCCCAAATGTCCCCACTGTCCCCACCTGGCAGATGGACTCCAGGGTCTCCGTGTACCTCTCCTCCGTCTGCCGCAGCTCCTGGAGGCAGCAGAGCCGCCGGTCCACTCCCCCCTTCTGCGGGGACACGGGGACACCGGGGACAATCACGGCGATGGCCGGGGGGGTTGACACGGGTGTCCGGGGGAAGGGGGACACAGGTGTCCAGGGGGTGTCCCAGCCCCCTGTGGGGTCACACCCACCGTGGCTGGGGGGCGCTCGACCCTCATCAGGTCCTCGTAGATGTCGTCACCGTCATCCCCTTCGGCCTCGACGCAGTCGTAGAGGTCATCGTCCTCCTCGGCCGTGTCACTGCGTGGTGGGGACAGCTCAGGACACCCCCTCGGACACCTCTCGGACATGCCCGGAACCCCCCAAACCCCCTGGAGCTCCCCCAAACCCCCCGGGGGCCTCTGATTGTCCCCAGATCCCATGGGGGCCCCTTAATGTCGCCAGATAATTCCCAGTGCTGCCCCAGTACCCCCCCTCAAACCTCCAGGACTGCTCTGAGGTGCCCCCAGTACCTCCCAGTAGCTCCCAGTACATCCCAGTACCCCTTGGCATCCCAATCCCCCCTTAATAAGCCCCAAGATCCCCCAATGTCCCCAAATGTCCCCAAATGTCCCTTATTGTCCCAAATTGCCCCCCTTAAAGCCCCCTGGACCCCCTGAGGTGGCCCCAGACCCCCCCAGTACCTCCCAGTACCCCCCCACTCACTCGATGAGGTCGGAGAGGCCGCTGTAAACGTCATCGTCCCCAACGCTGTCCTCGGACGGGAACGGCCTGGGGGAGACATGGCCGGACACCACTGACCCTCAGGGACTGGACACCAGGGACTGGACACCACTGACCCTTGGGGACTGGACATTGGCGACCCTCAGGGACCAGACACCAGGGACTGGACACCACTGACCCTCGGGGACTGGACACTGGGGACCCTCAGGGACCAGACACCAGGGACTGGACACCACTGACCCTTGGGTACTGGACATTGGGGACCCTCACGGACCAGACACCAGGGACCGGACACCACTGACCCTCGGGGACTGGACACTGGGGACCCTCAGGGACCGGACACCAGGGACCAGACACCACTGACCCTCGGGGACTGGACACTGGGGACCCTCAGGGACCGGACACCAGGGACCGGACACCACTGACCCTCGGGGACTGGACACTGGGGACCCTCAGGGACCAGACACCAGGGACCGGACACCACTGACCCTCGGGGACTGGACACTGGGGACCCTCAGGGACCGGACACCAGGGACCGGACACCACTGACCCTCGGGGACTGGACACTGGGGACCCTCAGGGACCGGACACCAGGGACTGGACGCCATTGACCCTCAGGGACTGGACACTGGGGACCCTCAGGGACCGGACACCAGGGACTGGACACCACTGACCCTCGGGGACTGGACATCAGGGACCCTGAGGGACTGGACACCAGGGACTGGACACTGGGGACCCTCGGGGACTGGACACCAGGGACCCTCAGGGACTGGACACCAGGGACTGGACACTGGGGACCCTCGGGGACTGGACACTGGGGACCCTCAGGGACCGGACACCAGGGACTGGACGCCACTGACCCTCGAGGACTGGACACTGGGGACCCTCAGGGACCGGACACCAGGGACTGGACACCACTGACCCTCGGGGACTGGACACCAGGGACTGGACACCACTGACCCTCGGGGACTGGACATCAGGGACCCTGAGGGACTGGACACCAGGGACTGGACACTGGGGACCCTCGGGGACTGGACACCAGGGACCCTCAGGGACTGGACATCAGGGACCCTGAGGGACTGGACACCAGGGACTGGACATGACTGACCCTCGGGGACTGGACATTGGGGACCCTCAGGGACCGGACATCAGAGACCCTCAGGGACTGGACATTAGGGACTAGACTTTGGGGGACTGGGCCTCAGGACTGGACACCTGGGTCCCTTGAGAACTGGACATCAGGGTACCTTGGGGACTGGACATCTGAGACCTTTAGGGAGGGGATACCTGGGACCCTCAGGGACTGGACACCAGGACTGGACATCTGGGACCCTCAGGGACTGGACACCTAGATCCCTTAGGGACTGGAGAGTGGGGGCTCTTAGGAACAGAACACCTGGGACCCTCAGGGACTGGATGCCAGGACTGGACACCTGGGACCCTTGGGAACTGGACACCTGGGACCCTTGGGAACTGGACACCAGGGTCCCTCCTGGAGGGGACCGGACACCTGAGTCCTGCCCACTCACGTGAATCCTTTGCTCTGTGCAATCGGGGTCCAGGAGAGCGTCGAGAGCGTCTCAATCACCTGGGGACAGACGGGTGATATTGAGGGGGGAAGGGGTGTGACCCAGAGCCCTGGGTCCCACCCCGCCAGGACAGTTGGACAGTTGGACAGTTGGACCCCTGACCCCACCTTGCCGAAGTCCTGGACATCGAAGAGGTCGAAGGCGCCGAAGAGCCGGTGCTTGGGCAGCCCGAATTTGTCGGCGCAGGCGGTCAGGAAGGTGCGGATGTTCCTCAGGCACAGGAACTGCGGTGGCACCATCGCCAGTGTCACCGTCACCGGTGTCACCATCACCAGTGCCACCCATCATCCCCCCCAGTGTCACCCTTGTTGTCACTGCCACCCCCATTGTCACCGTCGCCATCAACACCTTCATCTCTCCACAGTTACGACCACCGTTGTCACCACTGGTGACACTGGCACCACCATCATCTCTGTCACCAATGCTGTCATTGTCAGCCCCATCAACACGGCGATTGTCCCTGTCCCTGTCACCCCCTTGGCATCATCGTCACCATCATCACCACACTTGTCACTGTCACCTTCGTCACCATCACCTCCTTGGCACCATCATCACCACCATCACCATGATTGTCATTGTCACCAACACTGTCATTGTCACCGTGACCTCCTTGGCACCATCATCACCATCACTGTGATTGGCACTGTCACCAACACCACCACTGTCACCATCAATGTCACCATCACATTGTCATCACCCTCGTTCTCATCAGCCCTGTCATTGTCAATGTCACTTTCACCAACAATCCCAATGTCACCATCAACCCTGTTGCCATCAACCTTATTCACACCAACTCTGTCATTGTCACCATCAATGTCACTGTCACCAGCAACCCCAATGCCACCATCATCATCCCCATTGTCCCCATCATCATCATTTCCCCATCACCCTCATTCACACCAACTGTCATTGTCACCATCAATGTCACTGTCACCAGCAACCCCAATGCCACCATCATCATCCCCATTGTCCCCATCATCATCATTTCCCCATCACCCTCATTCACACCAACTCTGTCATTGTCACCATCAATGTCACTGTCACCAGCAACCCCAATGCCACCGTCAACGTCCCCATTGTCTCCATCCCCATTGTCCCCATGACTGTCATCACTCCTTTACCCTCAGTCACACCAACCCTGTCATTGTCACCATCAATGTCACCGTTGTCTCCATCCCCATTGTCCCCATGATTGTCATTGTCCCATCACCCTCAGTCACACCAGCCCTGACATTGTCACCACCAGTGTCCTCATCATCGTCATTCCCATTGTCCCCATCATCATCACTCCTTTACCCTCAGTCACACCAGCCCTGTCATTGTCACCATCAACGTCCCCATTGTCTCCATCCCCATTGTCCCCATGATTGTCATCACTCCTTTACCCTCAGTCACACCAACCCTGTCATTGTCACCATCAACGTCCCCATTTTCACCATCCCCATTGTCCCCATGATTGTCATTGCCCCTTTACCCTCAGTCACACCAACCCTGTCATTGTCACCATCAATGTCCCCATTGTCTCCATTCCCACTGTCCCCGTCATCGCCACCACCCTCACCCACACCCATCATTGTCACCGTCGTCTCCATCCCCAGCCCCCGTTGTCACCGTCATTGTCACATCCCCCGCCTCATCCCTCCCTGGGCCAACCACCCCCTGTCCCCACCTTGGCTCTCACCTGTGACATCTGGGGTCGAGGACAGATGTCCCGGGAGGGGACAGCGCGGGGCAGGAGGGCGTTGAGGAGGTGGCACAGCAGGACCCCGTCCCGTAGTGCCTGTGCCAGGTCCCACACCTGTCCCCCCGGGCTGCTGGCCCGGTGTCCGGCGGGCAGGACGCGTGCGGCCACCAGCCAGTGAGCACATTGCCGCCACACCTCCATGGGGACACGGGGATGAGCTGGTGGAGATGGGTCCTGGCAGGATGAATTCCAATGGAGAAGCCAATGGAGGTGGGTCCTGGAAGGATAAACTTCTATGGAGGAGCCAGTGCAGGTGGGTCCTGTGGGGTGAATTTCAATGGAGGTGGGTCCTGGCAGGATAAACTTCTATGGAGGAGCCAGTGCAGGTGGGTCCTGGCAGGATAAATTTCAGTGGAGGTGGGTCCTGGCAGGATAAAATTCTATGGAGGAGCTGATGGAGGTGGGTCCTGGCAGGATAAACTTCTATGGAGGAGTCAGTGCAGGTGGGTCCTGCAGGGTGAATTTCAATGGAGTTGGGTCCTGGCAGGATAAACTTCTATGGAGGAGCCAGTGCAGGTGGGTCCTGTGGGGTGAATTTCAATGGAGTTGGGCCCTGGCAGGATAAATTTCAATGGAGTTGGGTCCTGGCAGGATAAACTTCTATGGAGGAGCTGATGGAGGTGCCTCCTGTGGGGTGAATTTCAATGGTGGTGGGCCCTGGCAGGATAAATTTCAATGGAGGTGGGTCCTGGCAGGATAAACTTCTGTGGAGGAGCTGATGGAGGTGGGTCCTGTGGGGTGAATTTCAATGGAGTTGGGTCCTGGCAGGATAAACTTCTATGGAGGAGCCAGTGCAGGTGGCTCCTGTGGGGTGAATTTCAATGGAGTTGGGCCCTGGCAGGATAAATTTCAATGGAGGTGGGTCCTGGCAGGATAAACTTCTATGGAGGAGCTGATGGAGGTGGCTCCTGTGGGGTGAATTTCAATGGTGGTGGGCCCTGGCAGGATAAATTTCAATGGAGTTGGGTCCTGGCAGGATAAACTTCTATGGAGGAGCCAGCGCAGGTGGATCCTGCAGGGTGAATTTCAATGGAGGTGGGTCCTGGCAGGATAAACTTCTATGGAGGAGCCAGTGGAGGTGGGTCCTGTGGGGTGAATTTCAATGGAGGTGGGTCCTGGCAGGATAAATTTCAGTGGAGGTGGGTCCTGTGGGGATAAACTTCTGTGGAGGAGCTGATGGAGGTGGGTCCTGTGGGGTGAATTTCAATGGAGTTGGGTCCTGGCAGGATAAACTTCTATGGAGGAGCCAGTGCAGGTGGGTCCTGTGGGGTGAATTTCAATGGAGTTGGGCCCTGGCAGGATAAATTTCAATGGAGTTGGGTCCTGGCAGGATAAACTTCTATGGAGGAGCCAGTGGAGGTGGGTCCTGTGGGGTGAATTTCAATGGAGGTGGGTCCTGGCAGGATAAATTTCAATGGAGGTGAGTCCTGGCAGGATAAACTTCTGTGGAGGAGCTGATGGAGGTGGGTCCTGTGGGGTGAATTTCAATGGAGGTGGGTCCTGGCAGGATAAATTTCAATGGAGCTGGGTCCTGGCAGGATAAACTTCTGTGGAGGAGCTGATGGAGGTGGGTCCTGTGGGGTGAATTTCAATGGAGGTGGGTCCTGGCAGGATAAATTTCAATGGAGGTGGGTCCTGGCAGGATGAATTTCTATGGAGGAGCCAGTGCAGGTGGCTCCTGTGGGGTGAATTTTAATGGAGGTGGGTCCTGGCAGGATGAATTTCTATGGAGGTGGGTCCTGGCAGGGTGAATTTCTATGGAGGAGCCAGTGCAGGTGGGTCCTGTGGGGTGAATTTCAATGGAGGTGGGCCCTGGCAGGATAAACTTCTATGGAGTTGGGTCCTGGCAGGATAAACTTCTGTGGAGGAGCTGATGGAGGTGGGTCCTGTGGGGTGAATTTCAATGGAGTTGGGCCCTGGCAGGATAAATTTCAATGGAGGTGGGTCCTGGCAGGATAAACTTCTATGGAGGAGCTGATGGAGGTGGGTCCTGTGGGGTGAATTTCAATGGAGTTGGGCCCTGGCAGGACAAATTTCAATGGAGTTGGGTCCTGGCAGGATAAACTTCTATGGAGGAGCCAGTGCAGGTGGCTCCTGTGGGGTGAATTTCAATGGAGTTGGGCCCTGGCAGGATAAACTTCTATGGAGGAGCCAGTGCAGGTGGCTCCTGTGGGGTGAATTTCAATGGAGTTGGGCCCTGGCAGGATAAACTTCTATGGAGGAGCTGATGGAGGTGGGTCCTGCAGGGTGAATTTCAATGGAGTTGGGTCCTGGCAGGATAAATTTCAATGGAGTTGGGTCCTGGCAGGATAAACTTCTACAGAGGAGCTGATGGAGGTGGGTCCTGCAGGGTGAATTTCAATGGAGTTGGGTCCTGGCAGGATAAACTTCTATGGAGGAGCCAGTGCAGGTGAATCCTGTGGGGTGAATTTCAATGGTGGTGGGCCCTGGCAGGATAAATTTCAATGGAGGTGGGTCCTGGCAGGATAAACTTTTGTGGAGGAGTTGATGGAGATGGGATAAACTTTGAAGGAGGAGCCAATGGAAGAGGGTCCTGGCAGGGTAAACCTCTACAGAGGAGCCAATGGAGATGGGACCTGGTTGAACAAGTTCTGGGAAGAAGGTGATGGAGGTGGGATCCAGGTGTGACCACTCCTGTGGAGATGTTGATAGGGACGAGGTTCAGGTGGGATCAGGGGGGTGGGTCCTGGCAGGATAAACCTTTATGGAGGAGTTGATGGAAGAGGGTCCTGGTGGGATCAGCAAGGAGCTGATGGAGATGGGATCCCAGTGGAGGTGAGATCCTGGTGCAGGTGTGATCCCAGTGCCACCACTCCCGAGCAGAAGCAGCAGCAGGTGAGGACCTACCTTGTATCCAGTGAGGAGCCTCTGAATGACCACTGGATGACCACTGGGTGACCACTGGATGACCTCTGGATGACCCCTAGAGCCTCCAACTCCTTCTGGGGCAGATCCCACGGCACAGGGGGTCCCTTCCCCCCAGGAAGGGGAGGAACCGGAGGTGCTGGGGCCCCGTGGGGCCACCGCCGGTGACAAGTGGCAGATGTCGGTCTCCGTCCCACCGCCACGTCCGGATGATGCCGATGGGCTCCTTCTCCTGGTTCACCCCACGGCTGGGGAGGGTCCAGTGGCCTGGGGGACCCTCCCAGGGTGGTCAGCGCTGGTGGCAAGGCCCAGCCGGGCCTGGGGGGTGGCAGAAGGTGGCACAGGGGACAACGGAGGTGTCGCGCCTGCGCCCCGGGGGTGGCGCGGGGGACAATGGGAACTGGGCCGTGGCTCCCGGGTGCCTTCCGGGGACCTTCCTGTCACAGCAGCGGCTCCGGGGAGGAGCTGCCACCATGGGGGGCCCCCGGTGGTGGGGACAAGGGGGACCATGGGGGGACCATGGGGACATGTGGGGGATCCGGGCGTCTGGGGCCTGGAGCTGCAGTGAGGTCCCAGGAGGGGTCCAGGTGGCTGGACATGGTGACCCAGGGTGGACAAGGAGGGGTCCAGGAGGTCTGGACATGGAGACCCAGGAGGGGTCTAGGTGGTCTGGACATGGTGACCCAGGGTGGACAAGGAGGGGTCCAGGGGGTCTGGACACGGTGACCCAGGGTGGACAAGGAGGGATCCAGGTGGCTGGACATGGTGACCCAGGGTGGTCAAGGAGGGATCCAGGGGGTCTGGACATGGTGACCCAGGGTGGACAAGGAGGGGTCCAGGGGGTCTGGACATGGAGACCCAGGAGGGGTCTAGGTGGTCTGGACATGGTGACCCAGGGTGGACAAGGAGGGATCCAGGTGGCTGGACATGGTGACCCAGGGTGGACAAGGAGGGGTCCAGGGGGTCTGGACATGGTGACCCAGGGTGGACAAGGAGGGGTCCAGGGGGTCTGGACACGGTGACCCAGGGTGGTCAAGGAGGGATCCAGGGGGTCTGGACATGGTGACCCAGGGTGGACAAGGAGGGGTCCAGGTGGTCTGGACATGGTGACCCAGGGTGGTCAAGGAGGGATCCAGGGGGTCTGGACATGGTGACCCAGGGTAGTCAAGGAGGGGTCCAGGTGATCTGGACATGGTGACCCAGAGTGGTCCAGTAGGGGTCCAGGTGTCCAGGACCTGTTGGGGGTCTCAGGAAAGATCCAGGTGCTGGGATCTCAAAGAAGACCCTGGTATCCAGGACCTGCCAAGGGTCCAGTGATCGCCGAGGTCCAGGACGATCCAGGTGTCCAAGACCTACCAGAAGTCCAGGAGATGACCCAGGTGTCCAAGTCCTACCAGGAGTCCAGGAGGTGTCTCAGGTGTCCCGGTTCTTTCAGGGGTCAAGGAGGGACCTGGATTTTGGTCAAAGAGGGGACCCAGATGTCCAGGTTCAGGGGGGACCACATGTCCTGGTCCAGGAGGACCCAGATGTCCAAGTGCTACCAGGAGTCCAGGAGGTGACCCAGGTGTCCAGGACCTGTTGGGGGTCTCAGGGGGGGACCCAGGTGTTGGGGTTCTACCATGGGTTTGGAGTTGACCCAGGTCCAGCAGGGATCAAGGTGTCTGAGTCCTACCAAGTGTCCAGGAAGGGAGCCAGGTGTCCAGGGCCAGGTGGAACCAGGTGTCCAGGACCTGTTGGGGGTCTCAGGGTGGACCCAGGTGTCCAGATCCAGGGAGGACCGAGTGGCCAGGTCCTACCAGGGGTCCTGGAGAGGACCCAGGACCTGTTTGGGGTCTCAGGGGGACCCAGGTGTCCAGGTCCTACCAGGGTTCCAGGGGGGACTCAGGTCCTGAGATCCAGGAGGTGACCCCGGTGTCCAGGGCCTGGTGGAACGAGATGTCCAGGACCAGTCAGGGGTCTCAGGGGGACCCAGGTGTCCAGGTCCTTTCAGGGGTCCAGGTGGGCCCCAGGTGTCCAGGTCCTTTCAGGGGTCCAGGGGGGACTCAGGTGCTGAGATCCAGGAGGTGACCCCGGTGTCCAGGTCCTTTCAGGGGTCCAGGTGGGCCCCAGGTGTCCAGGTCCTTTCAGGGGTCCAGGTGGGCCCCAGGTGTCCAGGTCCTACCAGGGCTCCCGGAGCTCACCCAGGACCTGTCAGGGGTCACCGGGGGGACCCAGGTGTCCATGACCTATTGGGGCGGGGGGGTCTCAGGGAGGACTCTCCCCACCCCCCCCGTCCCAGCAGTGTCCCCCTGGTGTCCCCCCACCCCTGTCGTGACCCCCCCTCTGGTGTCCCTGCCGATGTCGCAAGCCCCGAGGTGGCCCCTCGCCAGCTCCTTCCCCGAAATGAGGAAGGACCGGGCGTCTGGGCAGCCCCTCCCCCACCCCGCGGGGGGGCCGTGGGGGGGGGGGGGTCGGGGGGCTCCCAACCCCTCCCCAGGGACACCCAAAGGTGCGGGACCCCCCCAGTGGGTGCCACCTCCCCCCCTTGGCACGGGGGGTCTTGGGGGTCCCAGGGGTGTCACCCCCACCCCCACCCGAGGGGCCGCAGGTGGCCGCAGCCCCTCCCCCCCACCCATGGGTGGGCCCAGGGCTCGGGTTACCCATTAACCAGCGGGGCCACCATAAAGGGACCCCCTGGCCACTGTCCCTGTCCCCCCCCCTCCCACCCTGCAGCCATGGGAGCCCCGGCGCTGCCCCTCCTCCTCCTCGGCCTCCTGGTGCTGCTCGGGACCCCCGCCCGCGCCCAGCTGTGAGCGATTTGGGACCACCCCCCACCCATGGAACCCCCTCTTTTAACCCCCCCCCCCCCCCAATACCCTGGGATTCCTCTGCACCTCTCGCATCCCCCCCCTCATCAGCACCCCCATCGAATCCCCTTTTTTGGGATCCCCAAAATCCGGGCTCTGCCCCAAAATGGGATCTCCCCCCTCCCCCACCTTGGGACCCCTCACCCTGGGATTCCCCTGCACTCCGTGGACCCCCTTATTGGGACCCCCATGAACCCCACCCTGCTCCCATGGGACCCCCATGGAATCCCCCCCCCCCACCCATGGGACCCCCACACCTTGGGATCTCCCCTGGGATTCCCCCTTGGGCCCCCTTATTGGGCCCCCCCCCCGTGTTCCCCATGGGACCCCCATGGAATCCCCTTTTTTGGGACCCCCCCCACCCATGGGACTTCCTCTTTTAACCCCCCCCAAACCCTGGGATTCCCCTGCACCCCTTGGACCCCCCTCATTGGGACCCCCAGGGCCCCCCCTGTGCCCGTGGGACCCCCATGGAATCCCCTTTTTTGGGACCCCCCCCCACCCATGGGACCCCCTCTTTTAATCCCCCCCCTGCCCTTGGGATCTCCCTTGGGGTTCCCCCTTGGGCCCCTTTACTGGGACCCCCCCCCCGCGTTCCCACGGCACCCCCATGGAATCCCCAAACCTCGGGATCTGCCCCAAAATGGGATCTCCCCACCCATGGGACCCCCCCCCCATCCCCCATCCCCATGGGACCCCCTCTTTTAACCCCCCCCCCGGGATCTCCCCTGGGGTTCCCCCATCAAATCCTCTTTTTTGGGACCACCCAACCTCAGGATTTCCCCCCCCAAAACCCCCCCAACCCCGCATGGGACCCCCCCCCCCCACCCCAGCCCGGATCCCCCATATCCAGGACCCCCCCAAAACCCACCAGGGACCCCCAACCACAAATGGGACCCCCCTGTCCAGGCCCCCCCCACCCCCCCCAGGGTGGGTTCTGGGGTGTAATGGGGGATTTGGGGTGTAATGGGGGATTTGAGGTTGTTTCAGGCCCATGGGGCAGACTGGGGGTGTTCATGGGGTCCCACAAGGTCCCCAGGGCATTGTGGGGACAGATTTTGGGGTTTCTGGATCCTGTGAGGTCCCCAAGGTGATATAGGGACAGATTTTGGCGTTTCTGGGTCCTGTGACACCCCAGGGCTTTGTGAGGTCCCCAGGGTGCTGTGGGGACAGATTTTGGGGTTCCCAGGGCTTTGTGAGGTCCCCAGGGTGCTGTGGGGACAGATTTTGGGGTTCCCAGGGCTTTGTGAGGTCCCCAGGGTGCTGTAGGGGCAGATTTTGGAGTTTCTGGGTCCTTTGACACCCCAGGGCTTTGTGAGGTCCCCAGGGCACTGTGGGGACAGATTTTGGGGTTCCCAGGGCTTTGTGAGGACCCCAGGGTGCTGTGGGGACAGATTTTGGGGTTCCCAGGGCTTTGTGAGGTCCCCAGGGCGCTATGGGGACAGATTTTGGGGTCCCCAGGACTTTGTGAGGTCCCCAGGGTGCTGTGGGGACAGATTTTGGGGTTCCCAGGGCTTTGTGAGGTCCCCAGGGTGCTGTGAGGACAGATTTTGGGGTTCCCAGGGCTTTGTGAGGTCCTCAAGGTGCTGTAGGGACAGATTTTGGGGTTCCCAGGGCTTTGTGAGGTCCCCAGGGCGCTGTGGGGGCAGATTTTAGGGTTCCCAGGGCTTTGTGAGGTCCCGAGGGTGCTGTGGGGACAGATTTTGGGGTTCCCAGGGCTTTGTGAGGTCCCCAGGGTGCTGTGGGGGCAGATTTTAGGGTTCCCAGGGCTTTGTGAGGTCCCCAGGGTGCTGTGGGGACAGATTTTGGGGTCCACAGGACTTTGTGAGGTCCCCAGGGTGCTGTGAGGACAGATTTTGGAGTTTCTGGGTCCTTTGACACCCCAGGGCTTTGTGAGGTCCCGAGGGTGCTGTGGGGACAGATTTTGGGGTTCCCAGGGCTTTGTGAGGTCCCCAGGGTGCTGTGGGGGCAGATTTTAGGGTTCCCAGGGCTTTGTGAGGTCCCCAGGGTGCTGTGGGGACAGATTTTGGGGTCCACAGGACTTTGTGAGGTCCCCAGGGTGCTGTGAGGACAGATTTTGGAGTTTCTGGGTCCTTTGACACCCCAGGGCTTTGTGAGGTCCCGAGGGTGCTGTGGGGACAGATTTTGGGGTTCCCAGGGCTTTGTGAGGTCCCCAGGGTGCTGTAGGGGCAGATTTTGGGGTTCCCAGGGCTTTGTGAGGTCCCCAGGGTGCTGTGGGGACAGATTTTGGGGTCTTCAGGGCAGTGTGAAGTCCCCAGGGCGCTGTGGGGACAGATTCTGGGGTTTCTGGGTGCTGTGAGGTCCCGAGGGTGCTGTGGGGACAGATTTTGGGGTTTCTGGGTGCTGTGACACCCCCAGAGCCCCGCGACAGCCCCGCGGTGTCCCCAGGGTGACAATGGTGACCCCAGCCGTGCTGCGGCTGGAGACGGACGAGCGCGTGGTGCTGGAGGCCCCCGGACTGACCACGGCCACCGAGGCCTCGCTCATGGTCCAGGACTTCCCTCAGAAGCGCCAGGTCCTGTTCCAGGTCCGGGTGCCCCTGAGCCCGGCCGAGGGCATGATGGCCACTGCCACCATCAAGGTACGGTGTCCCCACCCCGCCGGGTCACTGCCACCACCCCGCGGTCACTGCCCCGGGTCATTGTCCCAGTGGTCACTGCCCGGGAGGGGAAACTGGGCCTGAACCCTGAACCTGGGGTGGAGAATGTCCAGGGGGTGGGGGACATGGGGGGATGGTCACTCCTGTGGTCCATGGGTCTGGTCACTCCTGGGGTCCATGGGGATGGTCACACCATGTCAAGGGGGATGGTCACTCCTGGGGTCCTTGGGGATGGTCATTCCTGGAGTCCATAGGGGTGGTCACTCCTGGGGTCCCTGGCGATGGTCACCCCTGGGGTCACACCATGTCAAGGGGGGTGGTCACTCCTGCAGTCCTTGGGGATGGTCACTCCTGGGGTCCATGGGGATGGTCACACGATGTCAAGGAGGGTGGTCACTCCTGCGGTCCTTGGGGGTGGTCACCCCTGGGGTCCATGGGGTGGTCACTCTTGGAGTCCTTGGGGGTGGTCACACCACGTCAAGAGGGGTGGTCACTCCTGGGGTCCTTGGGGGTAGTCACCCCCTGGGTCCATGGGGATGGTCACACCATGTCAAGGAGGGTGGTGACCCCTGGGGTTCTTGGGGATGGTCACTCCTGGGGGCCTTGGGGATGGCCACTCCTGGGGTCCATGGGGATGATCACATCATGTCAAGGGGGATGGTCACTCCTGGGGTCCTTGGGGGTGGTCACTCCTGGGGTCCATAGGGGTGGTCACTCCTGGGGTCCATGGGGGGATGGTCACTGCTGGGGTCCATGGGGATGGTCACACCATGTCAAGGAGGGTGGTCACCCCTGGGGTTCTTGGGGATGGTCACTCCTGGGGTCCATGGGGACGATCACATCGTGTCAAGGGAGATGGTCACCCCTGGGGTCCTTGGGAGGTGGTCACCCCTGGGGGTCTTGGGGATGGTCACCCCTGAGGTCCATGGGGACGGTCACACCACGTTAAGAGGGGTGGTCACTCCTGGGGTCCTTGGGGGTAGTCACCCCCTGGGTCTGTGGGGTCGGTCACACCACGTCAAGGGGGGTGGTCACCCCTGCGGTCCTTGGGATGGTCACTCCTGGGGTCCATAGGGGTGGTCACTCCTGGGATCCATGGGGACGGTCACACCACATCAAGGGGGGTGGTCACTCCTGGGGTCCTTGGAGGTGGTCACACCATTTTGAGGGTGGTGATCACCCCCTGGGTCCATGGGGGCAGTCACACCATGTCAAGAGGGGTGGTCACTCCTGGGCTCCTTGGGGACAGTTACACCATGTCAAGAGGGGTGGTCACTCCTGGGCTCCTTGGGGATGGTCAGACCTGGTGTCCAGGGGGATGGTCGCCTCTGGATCTTTGTGGACAGTGGCCCTGGGTGTCCTTGGGGATGGTGACCCTGGAGTCCTTCGGGACTGTCCCCAGCGTCCTCAGCCCTGGGCACAGCTGTCACCTGGTGTCCCCTGTCCCTGTGGTGCTGCTGCCACCCAGTGTCTCCTGTCCCTGTGGCACAGATGTCACCTGGTGTCCCCTGTCCTGTCCTTGTGGCATGGGTGTCACCCAATGTCCCCTGTCCTTGTGGTGTGGACCTGGTGTTCCCTGTCCCCATGGGTATCACCAACGTCCCCTGTCCCCGCAGGTGTCCCCAGTGTCCCCAGTCCCCGTGAATGTCCCCAACATCCCCTGTCCCCGCAGGTGTCCCCAGTGTCCCCAGTCCCCGTGGATGTCCCCAACATCCCCTGTCCCCGCAGGTGTCCCCAGTGTCCCCAGTCCCCGTGAATGTCCCCAACGTCCCCTGTCCCCGCAGGTGTCGGCCAAGGCGCTGCCGCAGGCGCAGGGGAAGCAGTTTGTGACGGTGACAGCGCGGGTGGGCACGGTGACACTGGACAAGGTGCTGCTGGTGTCCCTGCAGAGCGGCCACATCTTCGTGCAGACCGACAAACCCATCTACACCCCCGGGGCCACCGGTGAGCCACAGGGGACACCTGAGGACACCTCGGGAGGATGGGGACACTGTGGGGGGCTGGGGACATCTCCCTGTCACACCTCAGAGGGGGCTGGGGACACTGTGGGGGGCTGGGGACATCTCCCTGTCACACCTCGGAGGGGGCTGGGGACACTTCAGGGGGTGAGGACATTGCAGGGGGTTGGGGACACCTTGGAGTGCCGGTGTCACCAGGACCCCAGCACCCATTTGGGGACGTCCCCATGATGTCCCCAGGGGGACCCACTGTCCCCATCCTGTCGCCACCCACCTTGTCCTCCGTGTCCCCTCCCATTGCCGAGTGTCCCCTCACTGTCCCCTCTCCCCTTGTCCCCTCTCACCTTGTCCCTTGTGTCCCCTCCCAGTCCCCCATGTCCACTCCCAGTGCTGGATATCCCCATCCTTGTGGTCACTTTGTCCCCCATGTCCCCTCCCTGTCCTCTGTGTCCCCTCATGGTCCCCATTCACCTTGTCCCCCTGTGTCGCGTCCCAATGCTGGGTGTCCCCACCTTGTCCCCTGTGTCCCTTCCCAGTCCCCCGTGTCCCCACCCTGTCCTCATCCCCTCTCACCTTGTCCCTTTTGTCCCCTCCCAGTCCTCTGCCGCCTCTTCACCGTGGACCACCTCATGAAGCCGGTGGCCAAGACGGTCATCGTGGAGGTCAAGGTGGGTGCGCGTGGGTGACCCAGGGGTGATGCAGGGGGGGTAACACGGTGCCACCTGTGCCATCGTCCCCACCCTCCGCGTGTCCCCTCAGACGCCCGACAACGTCATCATCAAACAAGTCCCGGTGTCTTCCCCGATGAAAACCGGGATCATGTCCCTCAACCACAACCTTCCTGAGGTCGTCAGGTGGGTGTCACCTCCCTCCGCGGTGGCCCGGGGACACCCCTGGCGCTGTCCCCTCACTGTCCCCTCACTGTCCTCTCTTCCAGCCTGGGCATGTGGACGATTTCGGCCAAATTTGAGGATTCTCCAGATCAGGTTTTCAGCACCCAATTCGAGGTCAAGGAATACGGTGGGTGCAGGGTGGGGGCAGGGGGGACCCTGGGGACTGTCCCCAAGGGGCGCCGGTGTCACCGATGTCATCCCTGCAGTGCTGCCGAGCTTTGAGGTGTCCCTGGAGCCCGAGGAGAAGTTCCTGTACATCGACCGCCAGCAGGATTTCCGGGTGTCCATCCTGGCCAGGTGACCCCAAGACCGTCCCCTCTGGGGTCACACCCATGTGGGGATGGGGTGGGGGGGACAGGGGACAGCTCTGCTCTGCTGCTGTCCACAGGGACAGGGTGGCGGGTGAGGGGGACACAGAGTGACGTGGTGGAGGTGGTGGGACATGATGGGATGGTGTGGGACACGGGATGGCAGGATGGGGACATGGGACAATGGGGTGACAGCTCAGTGTGGGGCCGAGGTTGGCAGTGGGGACGCAGGGACGCAGTGACGTTGGTGGTGGCAGTGGCAGGGATGGGATGACAAGGATTAGTAGGATGGGGACATGGGACAATGGGGTGACAGCGTGGTGTGGGGACAGGGGTGGCAGTACAGGGAGGTGCTGGGGACATGGTGGCACGGTCACACGGTCACACGGTGCTGTCCCCAGGTACCTGTATGGGAAGCGCGTGGAGGGGACGGCCTTTGTCCTCTTCGGGGTCATGGTGGACGACGAGAGGAAGAGCATCCCCCAGTCCCTGCGGCGCGTGGCGGTGAGCCTGGCACTGTCCCCTGCCCTGTCCCCAACCCTGCCACTGTCCCCGTCCCTGTCCTGGTGAGCCTCCTATTGTCCCTGTCCCCAACCTTGTCCCCATCAGTGTCCTTTTCCCTGTCCCCGTCCCTGTCACAGGCTGAGCTCTCCTGTCCCCATCCTCTGTCCCCACTTCCATGCCCTGTCCCATTCCTGTCCCTCCCTGAGCTCGGCCATCGCCTGTCCCCACCCTTGTCCCCATTCTCATCCCTGTCCCAACCCTGTCCCTCGTGGCCACAGGTGCAGGATGGAGACACTGAGGCCGTGCTGTCCCCCTGCTGTCCCCCTGCTGTGGCCATCCCTGTCCCAACCCTGTCCTCAGGTCCAGGACGGTGACACCAAGGCCGTGCTGTCCCCCTGCTGTCCCCATGCCTGTCCCAACCCTGTCCCTGTCCCCAGGTCCAGGACGGTGACACCGAAGCCGTGCTGTCCCCCTGCTGTCCCCATCCCTGTCCCAATCCCTGTCCCCAGGTCCAGGACGGTGATGCCAAGGCCGTGCTGTCCCCCTGCTGTCCCCCTGCTGTCCCAACCCTGCCCCCAAGTCCAGGATGGTGACACCGAGTCCGTGCTGTCCCCCTGCTGTCCCCATCCCTGTCCCAACCCTGTCCCCAGGTCCAGGACGGTGACACCGAGGCCGTGCTGTCCCCTTGCTGTCCCTATGCCTGTCCCAACCCTGTCCCCCTGTCCCCAGGTCCAGGACGGTGACACCGAGGCCGTGCTGTCCCCCTGCTGTCCCCATGCCTGTCCCAACCCTGTCCCCCTGTCCCCAGGTCCAGGACGGTGATGCCGAGGCCGTGCTGTCCCCCTGCTGTCCCCATGCCTGTCCCAACCCTGTCCCAACCCTGTCCCCAGGTCCAGGACGGTGACACCGAGGCCGTGCTGTCCCCTTGCTGTCCCCTTGCTGTCCCTATGCCTGTCCCCATCCCTGTCCCCCTGTCCCCAGGTCCAGGACGGTGATGCCGAGGCCGTGCTGTCCCCCTGCTGTCCCCATGCCTGTCCCAACCCTGTCCCCAGGTCCAGGATGGTGACACCGAGGCCGTGCTGTCCCCATGCTGTCCCCATGCCTGTCCCAATCCCTGTCCCCAGGTCCAGGACGGTGATGCCGAGGCTGTGCTGTCCCCCTGCTGTCCCCATGCCTGTCCCAACCCTGTCCCCAGGTCCAGGATGGTGACACCAAGGCCGTGCTGTCCCCCTGCTGTCCCCGTGCCTGTCCCAATCCCTGTCCCCAGGTCCAGGACGGTGACACCGAGGCCGTGCTGTCCCCCTGCTGTCCCAATCCCTGTCCCAATCCCTGTCCCCCTGTCCCCAGGTCCAGGACGGTGACACCGAAGCTGTGCTGTCCCCCTGCTGTCCCCATCCCTGTCCCAACCCTGTCCCTGTCCCCAGGTCCAGAATGGTGACACCAAGGCCATGCTGTCCCCCGGCTGTCCCAATCCCTGTCCCAACCCTGTCCCCCTGTCCCCAGGTCCAGGACGGTGATGCCGAGGCCGTGCTGTCCCCCTGCTGTCCCCATGCCTGTCCCAACCCTGTCCCCAGGTCCAGGACGGTGACACCGAGGCCGTGCTGTCCCCCTGCTGTCCCCATGCCTGTCCCAATCCCTGTCCCCCTGTCCCCAGGTCCAGGATGGTGATGCCGAGGCCGTGCTGTCCATGGCCCACCTGCGCGAGCGTTTCCCCAACCCCCAGGAGCTCGTGGGACACTCCCTCTACGTCACCGTCACTGTCATCACCGAGTCAGGTCTGCGCGGGGACACGGGGGGACAGGGACAGTGGGGGGACATGGGGGACTGGCGGGACAGGGTGACAAAGTGGGGACAGCAGTGGCGTGGGTCTGGAGGTGTGTGGGGGTGGGGACAGCAAGGATTGGGGCACATCTGGGATGGGGGACAGGGAGCCCTGGCCCCAGGTGACATGGCCACGACGGTGTCCCCACAGGCAGTGACATGGTGGAGGCCCAGGGGGACATGGGGGACATGAGGAACTTGGGAGGACAGGGACAGTGGGGGAACAAAGAGGGGACATCAGTGACGTGGGTCTGGGGACGTGTGGGGTTGGAGACAGCAAGGATGGTGGGACATCTGAGGCCACCCATGGGTTGTCCCTGGGCAGGGGACAGGGAGCTCTGGTCACTGCAGTGTCCCCACAGGTTGTGACATGGTGGAGGCCCAGCATGGTGGCCCAGAAGGACATGGGGGACAGGGACAATGAGGATGGGGGGACATCTGGGACAGGGGACAGGGTGGGCCTGGGTGCCACAGCCACTGCCATTGTCCCCACAGGAGGTGACATGGTGAAGGCCCAGCATGGTGGAGGGGCGACATGGGGGACAAAGGGCACTAGGGGGACAAGGACGGCAAGGATGGGGGGACATTTGGGGTGGGGGACAAGGAGCCCTGGCCCCCGGTGACGCGGCCACTGCGGTGTCCCCACAGGCAGTGACATGGTGGAGGCCCATCGCAGCGGCATCCAGATCGTGACATCACCCTACAACATCCACTTCACCCACACGCCCAAGTACTTCAAGCCAGGAATGCCCTTTGACCTGACGGTTGGTGACATCTTGGGGACAGTGGTGGCCCAGGGTGATGGCACAGGGCCCTTGGGGTGTCCTGGCTTGGGATGGGGACAGGGCACAACTGGGGCTGGAGGTGGAGGAGATTTGGGGACCAAAGTCAGTCCCTGGGTGATGTCCCTGTGTCACCTGAGAGGGGCTGGGGAACGTGGACTGTCCCTGTGTCACTGGAATGGCCCTTTCCTGGTGCCAGCGTCCCTTCCCAGTGTCCCTTCCCAGTGTCCCTTCCCAGTGCCACCACCCTTTCCCAGTGTCCCTTTCCCAGGGTTCCTTCCCAGTGCCACCACCCTTTCCCAGTGTCCTTTCCCAGTGTCCCTTCCCAGTGCCAGTGTCAATTCCCAGTGTCCCTTCTTGGTATCACAACCCCTTTCCAGTGTCCCTTCCCAGTGCCACCACCCCTTCCCAGTGTCCCTTTCCCAGTGTTCCTTCCCAGTGCCACCACCCCTTCCCAGTGCCCCTTCCCAGTGTCCCTTCCTGGTATCCCTTCCCAGTGCCAGTGTCCCTTCCCAGTGCCACCACCCCTTCCTAGTGTCCTTTCCCACTACCAGTGTCAATTCCCAGTGTCCCTTCTTGGTATCACAACCCCTTTCCAGTGTCCCTTCCTGGTGTCCCTTCCCAGTGCCACCACCCCTTCCCAGTGGCCTTTCCCAGTGCCCCTTCCCAGTGCCACCACCCCTTCCCAGTGCCAGTGTCCCTTCCCAGTGTCCCTTTTCCAGTGCCCTTTCCCAGTGTCCCTTCCCAGTGCCAGTGTCACTTCCCAGTGTCCCTTCTCAGTGTCCCTTCCCAGTGCCAGTGTCACTTCCCAGTGTCCCTTCTTGGTATCACCACCCTTTCCCAGTATCCCTTCCTGGTGTCCCTTCCCAGTGCCAGTGTCCTTTCCCAGCGTCCCTTCCCAGTGTCCCTTCTAGGTATCACCACGCCTTCCCAGTGTCCCTTCCCAGTGTCCCTTCCCAGTGTCCCTTCCCAGTGCCAGTGTCCCTTCCCAGTGCCACCACCCTTTCCCAGTGCCCCTTCCCAGTGCCGGTGCCACTTACCAGTGCCCCTGCCCAGTGCCACCACCCTTTCCCAGTGCCCCTTCCCAGTGCCCCTTCCCAGTGCCCTTCCCTCCCTCCACGTCCCCACGTAATGTCCCCATGTCCCCCGGTGTCCCCTCCAGGTCTATGTCTCCAACCCTGACGAGTCCCCAGCCCCGCGTGTCACCGTCCAGGCCGATGGCTTCCAGGGCCAGGTGTCCACCCAGCGCGATGGCACAGCCAGGCTGGTCCTCAACATGCCGGCCAACAAGGAAAGCGTCCCCATCACGGTGAGTGGGGACACCGGGGTGACACCGGAGCTGGGGTGGCCAAGGGGGTGGGGAAGTGACCTGGGGGTTGCGGTGGCTGAGATGTCTGGGGTGACGCATGGTTGTGGTCATCAAGGGCCAGGACAACAGGATTGAGGGGCCAGGATGGGCTGGACATCCATGGTAGCCAAGGGTCATCCTGGTCACTCATCATTGGCCAAAAACCAGGATGGACAACGTCATCCCGTGGTTGAGGTGACTGTGGTGGTGAAGATGTCCAGAGTGACCAAGGATGAGGATGTCCAAGGTCAGGGTGACCATGGTGGCCAACACAATTGGTTGACCAAGACACAAGAGTGACCAAGGACTGGGGCTGTCCTGGTCACCATTAGCCAAGGACAAGGATGTCCAAGGTCAAGGTGACCATGATGACCAACATAATAGAGTTGACCAAGACATGAGAGTGACCAAGGACCAGAAGTCAAAGAGACTGGTGGAGGTGTCCACCATGGTCACTTGTCCATGGTGGCCTGTGGCCAGGGTCAGCAGTGACCAGGAACTGGGATGGCCAGGGCCAGGGGGAAGGAGGCCAAAGCATTGATGATGGCCAAGAGCCAAGGTTGGGGCGACCATGGTGGTTGAGTGGCCAAGACATCCAAGGTAGAGGATGGTCAGTTTGACCATGGAGATGGTCAGCAAGGACCGGGACACCAGGAAGGGGCAGGGAGGCCGTGACAGACAAGACCTCCACAGTTGTCAAGACCTTTGTGGGTGGCCAAGACCTTTATGGGTGGCCAAGACCTCTGTGGGGGTCAAGACCTCTATGGTGGCCAAAACTTCTGTGATGGCCAAGACCTCTTCAGTGGCCAAGACCTATTCAGTGGCCACAACCTTTACAGTGGCCAAACCCTTCATGGTGGCCAAGACCTCTGAGGTTGCTAAGATCTCTGTGGTGGCCAAGACCTCCAAGATGGCAAACACACCTCCATGCTGGCCAACACCTCTTTGATGGCCAAGACCTCCATGATGACCAATTCACCTCCATGATGGCCAAGGCCTCTATGGTGGCCAAGGCCTCTATGGTGGCCAAGACCTCCATGATGGCCAAGACCTCCATGATGATCAATCCACCTCCATGATGGCCAAGGCCTCTATGGTGGCCAAGACCGCTGTGGAGGCCAAGAGCTCTATGGAACCCCCATGGTGGCCAAGCCCTCCACGCTGACCCCGCCCAGGCCCACGCCCCTCCCCGCTGACCGAGTGCCACCGTGTCCCCGTCACAGGTGCGGACAGCCCAGGCGGGGCTGCCCCCGGAGCGCCAGGCTTCGCGGCAGATGACGGCCGAGGCCTATCGTAGCCAGGCCGGCTCGGGCAACTTCTTGCACCTGGCAGTGCCTGCCACCGAGCTGCAGCCCGGGGACAACCTGGCCGTGAACTTCCACCTCAAGACCAGCAACAACAACGTCCGCAACTCTGTCCCATTCTTCACCTACCTGGTGGGTGCCCGTGGCTGGCCGGTGGTCCCCGAGCTTGACCAGCTGGACGTCCAGGTGGCCACCAGGCTCATTGTGTTTCTTGCAGATCATGAGCAAGGGCCGCATCCTCCGCGCTGGCCGGCAGCGGCACGAGGCCGGCCAGAGCCTGGTGACCATGACCCTGCCGGTGACGGCCGAACTTATCCCCTCCTTCCGCATCGTGGCCTATTACTACGTCCTGCCCGGCGAGATTGTGGCCGACTCCGTCTGGGTGGACGTCAAGGACACCTGCATGGGCACTGTGAGAGTCCCCTGCTGGCCTGGGGGGGTCAAGGGGTCATGGGGGCGTTGGATGGGCCTTGGTGGTGGCTGGGGTGGTCATTGAGGTGACCCTTCAGGGGTCTGGGAGGCCTCAGAAAGGTTTGGGGGGCCCTTGAGGGATTTGGGGGCCTTTGGAAGGGCTTGGGGGTCCTTGAGGGGCTTGGGGGGCCCTTGAGAGATTTGGGGGGATATTGAGAGGCTTAGGAGGTCCTTGAGGGACCTTTGGAAGAGTTTGGAGGACATTAAGGGACCGGGGGGGCTTTTGCGGGGACATTGAGGGCCTTGGGTGGCCCCTGGTGGGGATTTGGTGTCACTTGGGTGGTTTGGGACACTCCATGAAGAGCTTGGACATCTCCTGGGTTGCCCAGGTGGCCCTGGTGGCCCAGTGGTGACCCAGACCCCAAACCCACGGCCACCAACCACCCCTGAAGGGCCAGACTTAGGGTCCCCCCTGCAGTGGGGGGGGGGGACAAAGGTGGCTTTTGGGGACATCCTGGGGACGTCACCCCCCATGTCTGTGGCAGCTGGTGGTGAAGGGGGCGACAGAAGGTGACAACCGCATCCACGAGCCGGGGACACCGATGAGGCTGCGCATCGAGGGGGACCACAAGGCCTATGTGGGGCTGGTGGCCGTGGACAAAGGGGTCTTCGTCCTCAGCAAGAAGAACAAGCTCACCCAGACCAGGGTGGGTGGCCCTGTCCCCGCTGTCCTCAAGGGGTGGTCATGACTGTCCTCACCATCCTTGGGTGGTGGTCATCACGGTTGTGCCTATGCCCACTGTCCTCAGGAGGTGGCCATGGCCGTCATGGCTATCCCAGCATCCTTGGATGGTGGCCATCACAGTTGTCTCTGTCCCCTGGTGGTGGCCATCACGGGTGTCCTCTCCCTGCTGTCCCCAATGGGGAGTGGTCATCATGGCTGTCCTCGTCCCTGCTATCCCCTGGTGGTGGCCATCACAGCTGTCCCTGTCCCCGCTGTCCCCAAGTGGTGGCCACGGCCATCACGGCTGTCCCTGTCCCCTCTGTCCCTGGCTGGTGGCCGTGGACAAGGGGGTCCTTGCCCTCAGCAAGAAGAACCGACTCACCCAGACATGGGTAGGTGGCCCTGTCCCCACTGTCCCCAAGGGGTGGTGACCATCATGGCTGTCCCTGTCATCCCTGGGTGGTGGCAGTGGCCATCATGGCTGTCCCCATCATCCCTGGGTGCTGGCCATGGCTGTCACTGATGTCCTCATCTCCCGTGTCCCCAAGTGGTGGCCATCACACCTGTCCCCATCCCCACCATCCCCAGGTGGTGGCCATGGCCATCACAGTTGTCCCCAGCGTTCCTTGACAGTGGCAGTGGCCACCCCGGTTGTCCCCATCCCTGCCATCCCCAGGTGGTGGCAGTGGCTGTCATGGCTGTCCCTGTCCCCACCATCCCTGGATGGTGGCAGTGGCCGTCACAGATGTCCCCATCATCCCTGGGTGGTGGCAGTGGCTGTCGGAACTGTCCTGTCACCCCCGGGTGGTGGCAGTGGCTGTCACAGCTGTCCCCTGTGGGTGCAGGTTTGGGACACGGTGGAGAGAAGTGACATCGGCTGCACCCCGGGCAGTGGCAGGGACAACGTCGGGGTCTTCTCGGATGCTGGCCTGAGCCTGGCCACCAGCGTCAAGGTCACCACCCCCCAGCGGTCAGGTAGGACTGGCTGTGGTGGCATCTCGGGGACAGGGGGTGGTGGCACTTCAGGGATGGAGGAGGTGACATCTCAGGGATGGGAGAGGTGACATTTTGGGGATGGAGGAGGTGACATTTCAGGGATGGAGGAGGTGGCACCTCGAGGATGGGAGAGGTGACATCTCGGGGATGGAGGAGGTGACATCTCGGGGATGGGAGAGGTGACATTTCGGGGATGGAAGAGGTGACATTTCAGAGGATGGGAGAGGTGACATCACAGGGATGGAGGAGGTGACATCTCAGGGATGGGAGAGGTGACATTTCGGGGATGGAGGAGGTGACATCTCAGGGATGTTGCGCCTCAGGAGTGGGGGAGGTGACATTTAGGGCATGGAGGAGGTGGCACTCAGGGAAGGAAGAGGTGACACTTCAAGGATGTGACATCTCAGGGATGTGGCACCTTGGGGACGGGGAAGGTGACATCTTGGGGACAGGGGAGGTGACACTTCAGGGATAGGGGAGGTGGCACGGGATGGGATAGGTGACACCTCAAGGATGTGACATTTCAAGGACTGGAAAATGTGACACCTCAGGGATGGGGGAGGTGACACCTCAAGGAGGTGACACCTCAGGGATGGGGAAGTGACCTTGAACTTTGGGATGTGACACCTGGGTCGCTGTGTCCCCTCTGTCCCCAGAGGTCCAGTGTCCTCAGCCTGCCAAACGCAAGCGCCGCTCGCTGGCACTCGCCGAGTACAAGGGCAGCAAGGGTAGGTGGCACTGGGGTGTCCCTTGTCCCCAGGAACACTGCGGGTGTCCCATGTCCCACTGCGGTGTCCTGTGTCCCTTGTCCCTGAGGGTGCCAAGGTGTCCCTTGTCCCTGGTGGCACCACAGCATCCCCTGGGTCCCAAAGGCCACCAGAGTGTCCCATGTCCCTGAGGAACAACAGTGTCCCATGTCCAGTCCATACCAATGTCCCATATCCCAAAGGCCACCAGAGTGTCCCATGTCCCTGAAGGCCACCAGAGTGTCCCACATCCCCGAGGGCCACCAGAGTGTCCCATGTCCCGGTCAATACCAATGTCCCATGTCCCAAAGGCCACCAGAGTGTCCCATGTCCCTGAGGGCCACCAGAGTGTCCCATGTCCCGGTCAATGCCAATGTCCCAGAGGCCACCAGCATTTCCTATGTCCCTGAGAGCCCCCAGAGTGTCCCATGTCCCTGAGAGCCACCAGAGTGTCCCATGTCCCAAAAACCATCAGTGTCCCATGTCCCTGAGGGCCACCAGCGTGTCCCATGTCCCAAAAACCACCAGTGTCCCATGTCCCTGAGGGCCACCAGAGTGTCCCATGTCCCAAAAACCACCAGTGTCCCATGTCCCTGAGGGCCACCAGAGTGTCCCATGTCCCAAAAACCACCAGTGTCCCATGTCGCTGAGGGCCACCAGAGTGTCCCATGTCCCAAAAACCACCAGTGTCCCATGTCCCTGAGGGCCACCAGTGTGTCCCATGTCCCAAAAACCACCAGTGTCCCATGTCCCTGAGGGCCACCAGAGCGTCCCATATCCCAAAGACCACCAAAGTGTCCCACGTCCCAAAGACCACCAGAATGTCCCCCATCCCCAAGAGCCACCAGAGCATCCCTTGTCCCAAACACCACCAGAGTGTCCCAAACCCCCGAGGTCCCCATGCCGGTGCCACTGGGGCCGGCCCCAGCCCTGTCCTGGTGTGTCCGGCAGCGGCTGAGTACTCGGACAAGCTGGAGCGGAAGTGCTGCGAGGACGGGATGAGGGACAACCCGATGGGACACAGCTGCGAGCAGAGGACCGAGTACATCCAGGAGGGCGAGTCCTGCGTCCGCGCCTTCCTCGACTGCTGCAGATACATCAAGGCCAAGCGGGACCAGCAGAAGCAGTTGCCCAGCACCGGGCTGGCCAGAAGCAAGTGTTGGGCCATAGGGGGTGGGAGAAGGTTGGGGGAGGTTGGGGCAACCTCAGGTGGAACTTGGGAAGGTCTTGGGTGGGGTTTGGGTGTTTCTTGGTGAAGGTCAGGTGAAGCTTGGGTGTTCCTTGGGTGTTCCTTGGACTTAGACTTTGCTTGGGGGAAGGTCAGGTGAACCTCAGGAATTCCTTGGATGTTCCTCAGGTGGAGCTTGGGTGAGGTTAGGAGGGTCTCGGGTGGGTTTTGGGTGTTCCTTGGTGAAGGTCAGGTGAAGTTGAGGCATTTTCCTCGGGCAAAGCTTGGGTGAAGGTCAGATGTTCCTTGGGCGTTCCTTGGTCTTTCCTTGGGCATTCCTTGGTCGTTCCTTGGGTGTTCCCTGGGTCTTCTTTGGGTGAAGTTCAGGCATTCCTTGGGTGTTCTTTGGGTGAAGGTCAGGTGACCCTTGGGCGTTCCTTGTGCTGTCCTTGGACAACCCTTGGATGAACGTTGGGCAACGCTTGGGTGGCGGTTGGGTGGCCTTGCTTGGGCAAGACCAGGGGTGGTGATGGGATGGCGCTGGGGTGGCGCTGGGGTGATACCGGCTCCGCTCAGGGGTCGGAGGCCCGAGGTCACGCTCGAGAAGGCCGATGTCACCACCCTCAGGCCAGGAGGACGACAGTCCGTTCTTGTCGGACAGCGACATCGTCTCGCGGAGCCTCTTCCCCGAGAGTTGGCTGTGGCAGGTGGAGCAGCTGACGGAGCCGCCCAACGAGCTGGGGTGAGCCTGGACCCCCGGACCCCTGGTCCCACAACCTTCCCACCCCACAGCCCAGCCTGGGCATGGTCACCCCCTCCCTGACCAGCTTGGGCATCTCTGGAGACCAGTTATGGTCACCCCAAATCTGGACAAAGGTCACTGCTGACCCCCTGGAGCTGCCTCAGGACCCCTTGGTCCACTCAGGGGTCATCTCCAAGCTTCTGGTCCTGGTTGGGGGTCTGGGACATCTTTGGGTTCCAAGGAAGTCCCACAGTGGGTCTGGAACATCTCTGGGGACAAGGGAAGTCCCATGGTGACACCCCCTGAGCCTGGCCTGGGGTGGGCCGTGACCCCCTTGGTCACTCCTGTCCTCTCCAGGGTCTCAGCCAAGACGCTGCCCGTGTACCTGAAGGACTCCATCACCACCTGGGAGGTCCTGGCCGTCAGCCTCTCCCCTTCCAAGGGTATGGGGTCATGGAGGACGAGGGAGTTTCTGGGGTCAAAGAAATCCCCCAAACCTTGGCAGAGGTCCCTGAGACCTGAAGGGTCCCCTAAAACCTGGAGGGGTTTGTTGGGATTTGAGGTATCTCCAAAATCTGAGGTGGGGATGCCCCAAAGTTTGGTGGCTGTGCTTGGGATTTGAGGGATCTCCTTGGGTTTTGGGGGATCCTCTAAACATTGGGTGGACCCCATAGGACTTGAGGGGTCCCCTAAATCTTGGGGGGATTCCATGCAACTTAAGGGATCCCCTAAATATTGGGAGAATTCCTTGGGAATTGAGAGTTCCCCTAAATGTTGGGAGAATTCCTTGGGATTCAAGCGATCTCCGAAACCTTGGGAGGACTCAATGGGACTTGAGGAATCCCCTAAATCTTGGGAAGACTCCTTGGGACTCAAAGGATCTTCTAAGCTTTGGGAGGACCCCATAGGACTTGAGGGATCTCCTAAACTTTGGGAAGACTTGATGGGACTTGAGGGATCCTCTAAATCTTGGGAGAACTCCATGGGACTTGGGAGGACTCAGTGGGACTTGAGGGATCCCCTAAAGCTTGAGAGAACTCCTTGGGATTCAAGGAATCTCCTAAACCTTGGAAGGACTCGATGGGACTTGAGGAATCTTCTAAACCTTGGGAGAACTCCTTGCGACTTGAGGAATCCCCTAAATCTTGGGAGGACCCCATGGGACTTGAGGGATCTCCCAAACCTTGGAAGGACTCAATGGGACTTGAGGGATCCCCTAAACTTTAGGAAGACTCTGTGGGACTTGAGGAACCTTCTAAACCTCGGGAGGACTCCATGGGACTTGAGGCATCCCCTAAACCTTGAGCGGATCCCACAGTTCTTGATGGATCCCCTAAACCTTGTGAGGACTCCCTGGGCTTCCATGGACCTCTGAAGGCCTCTGGGGACACGAGGTGTCCCCCAGCCCCAAACCCACATATCCCTAACCCCAGGGCTGTGCGTGGCCGACCCCTACGAGATCACGGTGATGAAGGACTTCTTCATCGACCTCCGCCTGCCCTACTCGGTGGTGAGGAATGAGCAGGTGGAGATCCGCGCCATCCTCTACAACTACTGGCTGCACGACATCACGGTCAGTTGGGGACATTTTCTGGGGACGCCGTGACCCTCCCCGGACCACACGTGTGACCCCCCCACTGTCCCCGTCCAGGTGCGCGTGGAGCTGATCTACAACCCCGACCTGTGCAGCCCCTCCACGGCCAAGCAGCGCTACCAGCAGGTGCTGCGCATGAAGGCCGAGTCCTCGCGCACCGTGTCCTTCGTCATCATCCCCCTCAAGCTCGGCCTGCTGGACATCGAGGTCAAGGCGGCCGTCCGCAACCAGTACGTGGGCGACGGGGTCAAGAAGAAGCTCAGAGTCGTGGTGAGTGATGGTGGTGTCCCTGAGGTGTCCCCGGCACGGTGATGTCCCTGTGTCCTTCTTCAGTGTGGTGGGGAATGGTGCCACCTCTGGTCACCAGTGGTGTCCCCAAGGGGTCAGTGTAAGGCCAGTCCTGCTTCATATCTTCATCGATTTAGTGTTTTTATTTAATGTCTTTATTGAGTTAATATCTTTATTTAATATCTTTATTGATGATCTGGATGGGGGGATTGAGTCCACCATCAGCAAATCTGCAGATGACACCGAGCTGGGAGCGAGTGTGGATCTGCTGGAGGGCAGGAGGTCTCTGCAGAGGGACCTGGACAGGCTGGGGACAAGGGACAAACCCAACCATGGGAGGTTCAACAAGTCCGAGTGCCGGGTCCTTCACTTTGGCCACAACAACCTCTGCAGGGCTACAGGCTGGGGACAGAGCGGCTGGACAGCGGCCGGGCAGAGAGGGATCTGGGGGCACTGATGGACAGCAGGCTGGACAGGAGCCCAGGTGGCCAAGAAGGCCAATGGCAGCTGGCCTGGATCAGGAATGGAATGGCCAGCAGGAGCAGGGCAGGGATTGTCCCCCTGTACTCAGCACTGGTTGGGCCGCACCTCGAGTGCTGTGTCCAGTTCTGGGCCCCCAATTTAGGATGGACATTGAGGGGCTGGAGAGTATCCAGAGAAAGGCAACAAGGCTGACGAGGGGTTTGGAGCACACGTGCTCCAAGGTTGTTCATCCTGGAGAAGAGGAGGCTCAGGGGTGACCCCATCACTGTCCACCACTCCCTGGCAGGAGGGGGCAGCCAGGTGGGGGTCAGTCTCTTGTCGTGGGTGACCAGCGACAGGACGAGAGGACACAGCCTTAAGCTGTGCCAGGAGAGGTTTAGGCTGGACATTAGGAAGAGATTCTTCGCAGAAAGGGTGGTTGGACGTTGGAAGGGGCTGCCCAGGGAGGTGGTGGAGTCCCCATCCCTGGAGGTGTTCAAGACTGGACATGGTACTCGGTGCCATGGTCAGGGTGACAAGGTGGTGATGGGTCACAGGTTGGACTCGATGATCTCAAAGGTCTTTTCCAACCTGGTTGATTCTGTGATTCTGTGGTTCATCCTGGGATGAAGGATTGTCCCCTCAGGATGGCCAAGTGTGGCCTCCTGGGGGTGTCCCACTGTGTCCACCTGAGCTGGGGGTGCTGGTTTATACTGGGAGGCCTTTCCCGGCCGGTCCAGAGGGGTTGGGAAGGGGAGGACCCCAAACCCAGCCCCACCTTCAGCACCGGACTCTGTCCTGGGCAGCCCGAGGGGATGCGGCTGGAGAAGACGGTGCAGATCATCGAGCTGGACCCACAGAAGAAGGGAGTCAGTGAGTGACCGCGTCTGAGCTCGGCCCCACGGGGGGACTCGCCTGGGTCGGGGTCTGGGGCACCTCAGGGACAAGGGAGGTCCCACTGTGGGGCTGGAGCATCTCAGGGGATGGAGGATGTACCCCCAAGGGCAAATTTGGGACATCTTGGAGGACAAGGGACACCCCACTGGGTCTGGGACATCTTGAGGGACCAGGGAGGTCCCACTGGGGCATCTCTGGGGACCAGAGAAGTTCCACGGTGGGTTTGGGACATCTTGAGGGACCAGGGAAGGCCCACTGTGGGTTTGGAACATCTTGAGGGACCAGGGAAGGCCCACTGTGGGTTTGGAACATCTTGAGGGACCAGGGAAGGCCCACTGTGGGTTTGGGACATCTTTGGGGACAAGGGAAGTCCAACTGTGGGTCTGGGTCATCTTTGGGGCCAAGACCCATCCCACCACCACAGAGCTGGGGCATTTCAAGGGAGAAGGGACATCCTGGTGTGACCCTGGAAGGTCTGGAGGGACAAGGGACACCCTGGTGTGGGGCGGGGCTGGGTCACCTCAGGGTTGAGCGCTGGGGGGGACATGGGGAGGATTTGGGGTCACCCATGTCCACCCCGTCGCACAGAGGGGGTGCAGGAGGAGCGAGTGAAGGCCGCGGATCTCTCGGACATCGTCCCCAACACGGAGTCAGAGACCAAAGTCAGCATCCAAGGTGAGCGCCGGGGAGGGGACACAGGTGGGGACAACCTGGAGAGGGGACAGGTGGGAGGGACATCTCCGGGCGTGACACGTCCCCTTGTGGCCCAGGCAACCCCGTGTCCATCATCGTGGAGAAGGCCATCGACGGGGCCAAGCTGAAGCACCTGATCGTGACCCCGTCGGGCTGCGGGGAGCAGAACATGATCGCCCTGACGCCCACGGTCATCGCCGTCCACTACCTGGACAACACCATGCAGTGGGAGAACTTCGGCATCGACCGCCGGGCCGGGGCCATCGAGCTGATCAGGAAAGGTGGGAGCAGCCCCAAAATGGTGGGAATGTCCTCAAAAGGGTGGGAATGTCCCTCAGTGGCCTCCCTCGGGTCACAAAATGTCCCTATCATCCGAGGTGGTGCAGGAGATGGCCCCTCTGGAGACGTGGGTTGTGTGCCACCAGTTTGGGGTTTCTGGAGTTACTGGTTTGCACTGGGATGGGCTCCTGAGTGGGTTGGTGGCCCAAGGCTTCCTCAGCTTGGATGGGTGCTCCTTGTGTTGACCAACAGTTAGAGGGCGTTGGTGGCCTGATGGCACCTCCAGGTGTTCCTTCTCTTGGCCAATGGTTGAAGGGTGTTGGGGGCCCAAAGCCACCCCTGGACATCCCTCAGGTTGACCAACAGTTGGAGGACATTGGTGGCCTGAGGCCACCCCTGGACACTCCTTGTATTCACCAACGGTTGGAGGACATTGGTGGCCTGAGGCCACCCCCGGCCACCCCTTGCATTGACCAACGTCCATCTCCTCGCAGGTTACACCCAACAGTTGGCCTTCCGCAAGCCCGACAGCTCCTACGCCGCCTTCATCAACCGCCCCTCCAGCACCTGGTGAGGTCCTGCTGCCACCGCCACCACCTGGCCTGGGTGACAGGCCCAGATGCGACACTCAGGTGTCCCCATCCCCAGGTTGACCGCCTACGTGGTCAAGGTGTTCGCCATGGCCCGCAAGCTGACGGACATCGAGCACAGCGAGATCTGCGGCCCCGTCAAGTGGCTCATCCTCAACAAGCAGAAGCCGGACGGGGTCTTCCAGGAGGACGCTCCTGTCATCCATAAGGAGATGTTGGTAGGAGGACACCTCAACCCTGTCACTGCTGGTGGCTGAAGGTTGGGAGGACCTCAGGTGGAGGTCAGGTGAAGAGTGGGAGGGTCTTGGGTGGGCTTCAGGTGTTCCTGGGGTGGAGGTCAGGTGAACCTCAGGAATTTCTTGGGTGTTCCTTGGGTGAAGTTTGGGTGGGTTTTGGGTATTCCTCGGCTGAAGGTCAGAGGAACTTCGGGTGAAGTTGAGGTGTTTTCCTTGAGTGAAGCTTGGGTGAAGGTCAGATGGTCCTTGGGTGTTCCTTGGACTTTCCTGGGGTGAAGGTCAGGTGAAGCTCAGGAATTCCTTGGGTATTCTCTGGGTGAAGTTCGGTTGGGTTTTGGGCGTTCCTTGGCGGAAGGTCAGGTGAACCCCAGGAATTCCTCGGGTGTTCCTTGGGGGTTCTTTGGGTGTCCCTTGGGTGTTCCTTGCGTGAAGGTCAGGTGAAGGTCAGACATTCCTTGGGTGTTCCTTGGGGATTCTTTGGGTGTCCCTTGGGTGTCCCTTGGCCTGGTCAAGGACAGATTTTTGGAATGGGTTCCCGGGGCATGGCCGAGCGTTGGGTGGGGCAGAACTCGCTGGGAAAACCCCGATCCTGAGGATTTTTCCCTCTTTTTTATCCCCCAGGGAGGCTACGTAGGCGCCGAGCCTGAGGTGTCCCTCACCGCCTTCATCCTCATCGCCCTGGAGGAGGCACGGGAGATCTGCAAGGACCACGTCAACGTGAGTGACCCCACGTGGGGACAGGGACATTCCTGAGGTTCCAGGCCCTCATGGAAGCCACTTGAGATCCCAAATTTTCCGTCCTTTATTCCCAGAGCTTGGACGAGAGCATCAACAAAGCTGCCAACTTCCTGGCCCGGCGCTATGAGCAGCTGGCCCGGCCCTACACGGTGGCCCTGGCATCCTACGCGCTGGCCCTGGCCGGGAAGCTCAAGAGCGAGAAGGTCCTCATGAAGTTCTCCAAAGGTGATACCTCAGTTGGGGGTGAAATTGGAGTGAAAGGAGGTGGCTTTGGGTCCTAATGAGATTTTGGGTCCTCATGAGGTTCTCCAAAGGTGACACCTCAACAGGGGGTGGAAACTGGGGTCAGGGGAGGTGGTTTTGGATTCTCATGAGGTTCTCCAGAATTGAAGCCTCACCTGGGGGTGGAAACTGTGGTCAGGGGAGGTGGGTTTGGGTCCTCCTGACATTCTCAAAGGTGACACCTTCACCTTGGGGTCCAAAGGGTTGAAACTGGGGTCAGAAGAGGTGGTTTTGTGTTCTCATGAGGTTCTCCAGAAGTGGTTTTGGATCCTCCAGAGGAGACACCTCACCTGGGGTTGTAATTCAGGCTCGGGGTGAGGTGGCTGTGGGGTCCCTGGTGTCTGAGGTTGTCCCCGCTGTCGCCGCAGGCGGGGCCAGCTGGGAGGAGCGCAATGCCCGCACCTACAACATCGAGGGCACGTCCTACGCGCTGCTGGCCCTGGTGCACATGAAGAAGTCGGAGCTGGCGGGGCCGGTGGTCCGGTGGCTCGCCCAGCAGAACTACTACGGAGGCGGCTACGGCTCCACCCAGGTGGGACATGGGACACCCCCGGCCACCCACGGGGACATCTCAGGGGCACCTGGTGGCCCTGGGGATGACAGGGATGGGGGTTGTGGTTTTGGGGACATCTCAGGGCATGGGGGTCACCTCAGGGGTGACCCTGGTGTTCCAAGCGCTGGCCCAGTACCATGTGGACACACAGCCAATGTCCCCAAGCCCTGGTGACCCTCAGGCCACCAGGGGCACCCAGGAGCCCTTGGGGGCACTCCAACTGGTGTCCCCAAGCCCTGGTGACACCAGTGACCCTCAGGCTACAAGGGCCACCCAGGAGCCCTCGTGGGCACTCCAACTGGTGTCCCCAAGCCCTGGTGACCCTGGTGACTCTGGCATCCCCTCAGCCACTCAGAAGCCCTTGTGGGCTCTCCACCCATTGTCCCCAAGCCCTGGTGTCACCGGTGACCCTCAGGCCCCCATCCTGGTGTTCCAAGCTCTGGCCCAGTACTAGGTGGACACACAGCTGGTGTCCCCAAGCCCTGGTGACCCCAGTGATTCCAGTGTCCACTCAGAAGCCCTTGTGGGCTCTCCACCCATTGTCCCCAAGCCCTGGTGACCCTGCTGTCCCTTCAGGCCACCATCCTGGTGTTCCAAGCGCTGGCCCAGTACCAGGTAGCCGCAGAGGCCCAGCAGCAGCTGGAGCTGGACGTGTCGGTGCTGCTGCCGCGCCGCGCCAGCCCCGTCAAGTACCGCATCGAGAACCGCAACGCACTGGTGGCACGCTCCACCGAGGTACCTGTCCCTGTCCCTGGCACTGTCACCTGGCACCCGCCATGTGTCACCTTCATGTCCCAGGATAATCCTGTCCCCTCATCACGGCCTTGGTTGTTTGTGTCCCTTCTGTGTTCTGTCACCTCTGTGTCTTCTCAAGGCTTGGGATGTCCCAGGTTGAGCTTGTTCCCTGTGTCCTTGTCACCCTGTCACTGTCACCTCTGGGTCTCCTTATGTCCCAGGACAATCCTGTCCCCTCACCATGGCCTTGGTTGTTCTTGTCCCTTCCATGTCCCTTCAATGTCCGTTCCACGTTTTCTCTCCTCCGTGTCTTCTCAAGGTTTGGGATGTCCCAGGGTGACCTTGTCCCCTGTGGCCTTGGCACCCTGGCACCCTGGCACCTTTTCCCTGTCACCTCGTGTCCTGGGACAATCCTGTTCCTTCACCATGGCCTTGGTTGTTCGTGTCCTTTCTGTCACCTCTGTGTCCTCTCAAGGCTTGGGATGTCCCAGGATGACCTTGGCACCTGGCACCCTTGTCCCTGTCACTGTCACCCTGTCACTTTTATGGCCCAGGACAATCCTGCCCCCTCACCATGGCCTTGGTTGTCCTTGTCCCTTCCATGTCCTGTGCCCTCTGTGTCCTTGCAAGGCTTGGGATATCCCAGGATGACCTTGTGCCATGTCACCATGTCACCATGTCACCCTGTCCCTGTCACCTCTGGGCCTCTTTGAGTCTCAGCACCATCCTGCCCCCTCACCATGGCCTTGGTTGCCCTTGTCCCTTCCGTGTCCTGTCCCCTCTGTGTCCTTGCAAGACTTGGGATGTCCCAGGATGACCTTGTCCCCTCACTGGGATGTCCCTGTCACCTCCATGTCCCAGGCTGAGCTTGTCCCCTCCCTTGCGCTGACCTGCAATATCCCTGTCACCTCCTTCTCCTCCTGATCTCCGTGTCCCCTCTGTGTCCTTCAACATCCCTGTCCCCTCTATCTCTGCAACGCTGTCGTCCCCTCCGCGTCCTGCCTGTCCCTGTCCCTTCTATGTCCCCTCCATGTCCCCACACACCCCTTCCTGTTCCTCCTGGGGACATCCCTGTCCCTTCCCAACATCCCCTGTCCCCTCAGACCAAGCTGAACGAGGAATTCACCGTGAAGGCCGAGGGCGTGGGCAAGGGGACAATGACAGTGGTGACCGTGTACCACGCCAAGGTCCCCGAGAAGGACAACAAATGTGACAACTTCGACCTGAGCGTGAACGTGGAGGAGGTGAACATGGGTGAGTCCCCAACTGTCCCCTCCCTGTCCTCCCTGTGTCCCCCCGAGCCCCTCCCCGCCTCCCCTCTGTGCGCCCCGTGTCCTCTTCAAGGTCCCCTTGTTGTCCCCACCCAGGCAAGGAAGAGGAGGATGTCATCAGGTCTGTCAAGATCACCATCTGCACCAGGTGGGGACACTGGGGACGGCGGGGGCAGGGAGGGGACAGGGAGGGGACTGCGAGGGAGGGACACTGGGGACAGGGAGGGGAGTGGGGACACTGGGGACAAGGACATCAGGGTTAGGAATGGGGACACTGGGGACAGGGAGGGGAATGGGGACATTGGGGACAGGGAGGGGAATGGGGACACTGGGGACAAGGACATCAGGGTTAGGATGGGGACACTGGGGACAGGGAGGGGAATGGGGACATTGGGGACAGGGAGGGGAATGGGGACACTGGGGACAAGGACATCAGGGTTAGGATGGGGACACTGGGGACAGGGAGGGGAATGGGGACACTGGGGACAGGGAGGGGAGTGGGGACACTGGGGACAAGGACATCAGGGTTAGGATGGGGACACTGGGGACAGGGAGGGGAATGGGGACATTGGGGACAAGGACATCAGGGTTAGGATGGGGACACTGGGGACAGGGAGGGGAATGGGGACACTGGGGACAAGGACATCAGGGTTAGGATGGGGACACTGGGGACAGGGAGGGGAATGGGGACACTGGGGACAGGGACATCAGGGTTAGGATGGGGACACTGGGGACATCAGGGAAAGGATGGGGACACTGGGGACAGGGAGGGGAATGGGGACATTGGGGACAAGGATATCAGGGTTACGATGGGGACACTGGGGACAGGGATATCAGGGGAAGGATGAGGACACCAGGGACAGAGAGGGGAATGGGGACACTGGGGACAAGGACATCAGGGAAAGGATGGGGACACTGGGGACAGCAGGGACAGCGGGGACTGGGGGGTGAATGGAGGGGAGGGACACTGGGGACAGGGACATCAAGGAAAGGATGGGAACACTGGGGACAGGGAGGGGAATGGGGACATTGGGGGGACAGTGATGTGAGGGAGAAGGATGGGGACATTGGGGACAAGAAGAGGAATGGGGACACAGGGATGTCAGGGAAAGGATGGGGACAACGGGGACACACAGGGCTCTGCCGCCACCTGGTCCCATGGGGACCCTTGGGAATGGGAACACTGGGGACACTGGGGTGGTTGGGGACAGGCGGGAGTGGCCTCAGCCCTGTCCCCACAGGTACCTGGACACCGTGGATGCCACCATGTCCATCCTGGACGTGTCCATGCTCACGGGCTTCTCGCCGGATGTCCAGGACCTGAGGAGGGTCAGTGTGGGGACATGGGGACACCCAGGGGGACCTGGGTGAGACAGGGGACCCCACGTTTTTGTGCCATTGTGTGTCACCATGTCCCCACACTGCCACATGTCCCCACATCCCTGTTGTCCCTACGTGTCCCCACGTGTCCGGTGTCACCGTGTCCCTGTGTGTCCCCGTGTCCTGATGCCGTTCTGTGTCCCCACATGTCCCCACATGTCCTGCGTTCCCCATGTCACCCTGTCTCCACATGTCCCCGTGGTGTCACGGTGTGTCCCCATGTGTCCCTGCGTGTCCCCCGTGCTTGGTGTCATGGTGTCCCTATGTGTCCCTGTGTGTCCCCTGTTCCCGGTGTCACAGCGTCCCCGGTGTCCCTGCGTGTCCCTGCATGTCCCTCATGTCACGGTGTCCCTGGTGTCCCCGCGTGTCTCCGTGTGTCCCTCGTGCCCAGAGTGACGCTGTCCCCGGTGTCCCCAGCTGTCCGAGGGGGTGGACAGGTACATCTCCAAGTTTGAGCTGGATCAGGGAGCGGAGCGGAGCAACGTCGTCATTTACCTGGACAAGGTGGGGACACGGAGGGGACACTGGGGACACGGGGGTGGGAACTGGGAGGTGGGGAAAGGGATGGGGACAGGGATAAGGATGGGACAGGACAGGGATGGTGAGAGGGACAAGATGGGAGAGGAATGGGGACATGATAGCACAGGGACAGAGATGGGATAGGGATGGGACAGGGACCAGGAGGGAGTGGGGGACATGGGCAGGGACAGGAGGGGACAAGGATGGTGATGAAGGTGGGGACACAGAGGACAATGGGGACAGGAGGGACATGGAGACAGGGACAAGATGAGACAGGGATGTGAGAGGACAGGGATGGTGACAGGTACAGGATGGGACAGGGACCAGGAGGGAGTTGGGGACATGGGCAGGGACAGGAGGGGGACAAGGATGGGATGGGGACAGACAGTGTTGGAGACAGAAGTGGGTGACACAGAAACAGTCTCAAGGTGGTGACAAGGACAGAGACGGCTCCAGGGATAGCACAGGGACATGGCTGGGGACAGGACCGGAGGGTTGGGGAGGTGCTTCACAGTCTGTCTGAGGGCCACTCCCATGTCCCCGTGTCCCCGCGCTGTCCCCAGGTGTCTCACAAGGCCCAGGAGTGCTTCGCCTTCAAGGCCCACCAGAGGTTCCAGGTGGGGCTGATCCAGCCCGCGGCCGTCAGCGTCTACAGCTACTACAGCATTGGTGTGTCACCCGGGTCACCTGGGTCACCCTTGTCACCTGGATCACCCTGGGGTGCCCTGGGTCATCCTTGGGTCCCCTCCACCCCCACACCCTCCGAAGTCCCCTCCATGTCCCCTCCTGTGCTTTTGTCCCACTGATCTCCTCGCTCTGCGTCCCCTCACTCTCCTCCCCCGCTAAGCGTCCCCACCCCGATGTCACCGCGCTGTCCCCACACCTCCTGCTGGGCCTCAGTTGATGTCCCCTGCTGTCCCCCCATGTCCCCTGATGTCCCGGCTGTCCCCATGTCCCCACAGACGATCGCTGCACCCGGTTCTACCACCCGGACAAGGAGGGAGGGAAACTGAACAAGATCTGCCAGGGGGACGTTTGTCGCTGTGCCGAAGGTGACGCTGGGGACACGGGGACACGGGGGGTGGGATGGGATGACAGCACTGGCAGGGTGGGACACTCCATGGCCATGAGGGGACATGTCATGGCCATGATGGAACACCTTGATGTGGTGGGACACTTCATGGCCATGATGGGAACGTGTCCCCCCCACGATGGGGACATGTCCCTGCCATGGTGGGACACGTCAAGGTCATGATGGGGACATGTCACGGCCAGGATGAGACAAGTCACAGCCATGGTGGGACACAATGGCGAGATGTCACATGTCATGACCGTGATGGGGACATGTCCCTGCCGTGGTGGGACACGTCACGGTCATGATGGGGACATGTCACAGCCAGGATGAGACAAGTCACAGCCATGGTGGGACACAATGGTGAGATGTCACACGTCATGACCGTGATGGGGACATGTCCCTGCCGTGGTGGCACACGTCATGGCTGCGGTGGGGACACATCGCTGCCACAATGGGACACGTCATGCCCGTGGTGGGGACACATCATTGATGAGATGTCACATGTCATGACTGTGACGGGGACACGTCCCTGCCGGACCTGGCCTTGTCATGGCTGTGTCCCCATGATGTCCCCATGATGTCCCCATGATGTCCCCATGATGTCCCCGTGTCCCCACAGAGAGCTGCTTCAACCGGCAGGAGCAACGTGAGGCCATCACCGTCAACCAACGCATCCAGCGCGCCTGCGAGCCTGGAGTGGACTTTGGTGGGACATGGGGACAGTGGGGACAGCAGGGACAATGGGGGCATTGGGGACAATGGGGACATTTGGGACATTGGGGGATTGGGGACACGAGGACAATGGGGACACTGGGGACATTGGGGACGTCAAGGACATTTGGGATATTGGGGACATTGGGGGTTGGGGGCATTGGAGACTGGAAACATTGGGGACATTGGGGGATTGGGGACACAAGGACAATGGGGACACTGGGGACATCAGGGACATCAAGGACATTTGGGATATTGGGGTTATTGGGGGTTGGGGACATTGGAGACTGGAAACATTGGGGACATTGGGGGATTGGGGACAATGGGGACACTGGGGACATCGGGGACATCAAGGACATTTGGGATATTGGGGACATTGGGGGTTGGGGACATTGGAGACTGGAAACATTGGGGACATTGGGGGATTGGGGACAATGGGGACACTGGGGACATTGGGGACGTCAAGGACATTTGGGATATTGGGGACATTGGGGGTTGGGGACATTGGAGACTAGAAACATTGGGGACATTGGGGGCATTGGGGACAATGGGGACATCAAGGACATTGGGGACATTGGGTCATGGTGGGTGGAGCTGGGGACAGAAAGGCTGTGGGTGGGGACATTGGGGACATCAAAGGGGCAGGGAGGGACACAGCGGGGCCACCCCAGCGGGAATGACAGCGCTGTCCCCGTGTCCCCTGGCAGTGTACAAGGTGAAGCTGGTGGACCGCGAGGAGACCCCGTCCCACGACAATTACGTCATGAAGGTCCTGTCGGTCATCAAGATGGGTACGGCCACCGCGAGCAGGGGACAAGGCCACCTCGGGGGGGGGGGACAAGGCCACCAAGGAGGGTGAAAAAGCCACCCCGGGGTCACCTCAGGGGGGACAAGGAAACCATGGGGGGACAAGGCCACCATGGGGGAGGAAAAGGCCACTCTGGGAGGGGCACAAGGCCACCTTGGGGGACAAGGAAACCGTGGGGGGGGACAAGGGAACTGTTGGGGGACAAGGCCACCCTGGGAGGGACAAGGACATCATGGGGGGACATGCAAACCGTGGGGGGACAAGGTCACCTCAAGAGGGGGACACGGCCACTTCAGGGAGACACGGCCACCCTTGGAGGGACACAATCACTCTGGGGGGGAAAAGGCCACCAAGGGGGGGGACAAGGCCACCACAGGGCGGGTGTGACAAGGTCACCAAGGGGGAGAAACGGCCACCTCCGGGGGGATGAGGCCACCCCGTGGAGGGACACGGTGAGGGTCATCTGGGGCTGGGGACACAGAGGTGGGAGTTGAAGTCACCCAAGGGTTTTGGGGACACCCAGGTGGGTTAGAGACACACAAGGGGGCTGACGTCACCAAGGTGGGGTTGGTGTCACCCAAGGGAGTTTGGGGTTACCCTGGTGGGTTGGGGACACCCAAATGAGTTGATGTCACCCAGGTGGGGTCGGTGCCACCCAGGTGCGTTGGGGACCCCCGAAGCTGCTGGCAAAGCCAGAGGGACCTGGTCCCACCCACAGCCAGTGCCAGCGGGGGGTGGTGCCACCACAGCTGCTCTGTTTGGGGGGGTGGAGGTGACACGGTGACACGGTGACACGGTGACACGGTGACACTGTGACCAGGCACGGACGAGGACCCCGCCGGCAGCAGCAGGACATTCGTGAGCCACCAGCAGTGCAGGGACAGCCTGAACCTGCGCAAGGGACAGGACTACCTGGTGTGGGGACAGGCCAGCGACCTCTGGGTCACCGGCAGACGGTAGGGACACTGGGGGGACACTGGGGGGACACGGGAGGGACATGGGAGGGACACAGGAGGCCATGGGGGGACACAGGGACACGTGGGGGGGATGTGGAAGGGGTCTGTGGGGACAGGGAGGGACACTGGGACGGGGCAGGGGGATAGGGGGACATTGGGGTGGGGAGAGGGGACAGGGGGACAAAGGGACGGGGAGAGGGGACGGGGGGGACGTGGAAACATGGGGCTGTGAGGGACATGGGGATGGGGAGGGCACAGGGACAGGCGAGAGGGGATGGAGTGACACGGGGACAAGGCGGGAGATATGGGGACAGGGGACAGGGGGACACAGGGACAGGGGAGACATGGGGACAGGGAGGGACAAGGGGACAGGGGGACACAGGGATGGGGAGGGCACGGGGACGGGGCAGAGGGAGAAGGTGGGGACAGCAAGAGGACACAGGGGACACTGCCCCCATTGCCCCCATTGTCCCCCATTGCCCCCATTGCTCCCATTGTCCCCATTGCCCCCCATTGTCCCCACTGTCCCCCTATATCCCCATTGTCCCCATTGTCCCCACTGTCCCCACTGTCCCCATTGCTCCCCATTGCCCCCATTGTTCCCACTGTCCCCATTGCTCCCCATTGCCCCCCACTGTCCCCTATATCCCCATTGTCCCCATTGTCCCCATTGTCCCCATTGTCCCCATTGCCCCCCATTGTCCCCATTGTCCCCACTGTCCCCTATATCCCCACTGTCCCCATTGTCCCCATTGCCCCCCACTGTCCCCACTGTCGCCTCTATCCCCATTGTCCCTACTGTCCCCACTGTCCCCACTGTTGCCTCTATCCCCATTGTCCCCATTGTCCCCATTGCTCCCCATTGCCCCCCATTGTCCCCACTGTCCCCCTATATCCCCATTGTCCCCATTGTCCCCACTGTCCCCTATATCCCCCTTGCCCCCACTGTCCCCATTGTCCCCATTGTCCCCTATGTCCCCATTGCCCCCATTGCCCCCCATTGTCCCCACTGTCCCCTATATCCCCATTGTCCCTTTTGTCCCCACTGTCCCCTATATCCCCACTGTCCCCGTTGTCCCCACCGTCCCCTATATCCCCACTGTCCCCTATATCCCCATTTTCCCCATTGTTCCCACCATCCCCCATGTCTCTCTATCCCCTATATCCCCATTGTCCCCATTGCCCCCCATTGTCCCCACTGCCTCCCTTACCCCTGCTGTCCCCCGTTGTCCCCACAGTCCCCAACATTCCCCTATATCCCCACTGCCCCTCTTGCCCTTGCTGTCCCCCGTGTCCCCATCGGTGTCCCCCGTGTCCCCATCGCTGTCCCCTGTGTCCCCAGCTTCTCGTACCTGATCGGGAAGGACACGTGGCTCGAAGAGTGGCCCTCGGAGGAGTCGTGCCAGGACCCCGCCCTGCAGGGACGCTGCCAGGACTTTGTCGAGTTCTCCGAGGCCATGACCCTCTTCGGGTGTCCCAACTGAGTCCCCACCCCGCCCCCGGGTTGTCACCAACCCTCGGGTGTCACCAACCCTCAGGTGTCACCAACCCTTTTGGTCACCTTTTTTTCCCTCCCCCCTCCCCTTTTTTTTTTGGTTAAAAAAGTCATTTCTGAGCACCTGGCTCTGGGTGTCTGTGGAGGGGGACACGTGGGAGGTGGTGGGGACCCCAGAGGAGAGAAGAAGGTGGTGGGGACATCAGCTGGGTCATGGGGACACCAGCATGGACAGTGGGGGGTGGGGACACCACAGAGGACATGGGGACACCAGAGGGGTCATGGGGACATGATAAGGGACATGGGGACACCAGAGGGGGCAAGAGGGTGGTGGGGACCCCATAGGGTTGATGGAGCCATGGGGACACCAGAGGGGTTGCAGGGACACCAAGGAGGGGCATGGGGACACCATGGGGGACAGGGGGACACCATGGGGGACAGGGGGACACCAAAGGGGACTTGGTGCCACCAGAGGGGACAAGAGGGTGGTGGGGACTCCATAGAGGTCATGGGGGACACACTAAGGGACATGGGGACACCGGAGGGGACAAGAGGGTGGTGGGGACTCCATAGGGGTTGATGGAGCCATGGGGACATCATAGGGAACATGGGGACACCAGAAGGGCCACAGGGACATCATAGAGGGACATGGGGACACCATAGGGGGTGTGGGGACACCATAGGGGACATAGAGGGTTTGTAAGGGACAAGGGGATGGGGGGGGGGGACTCCCTAGGGGTTGGTCGGGTCATGGGGACACCAGAGCGGACATGGGACACCGTGGGGGACACCAGGATGTGTGTCACCACCAGGACTCCGTAGGGGCTGGTGTGGTCATGGGGACAATGTAGGGGACAGGGGGACTTTGTAGGGGACAAGAGGGTTCTGGGGGCTCCACTGGGGTGTTGGGGTCATGGAGACACTGTAGGGGGACAGGGGGACTCAAGGGGACACCATAAGAGACACCAGGATTGTGGGGTCTCCATAAGGGTTATGGGGACACCAGAGGGATCATGGGGAACACAAGGGGACACCTTGGGGGACAGCACAGGATTGTGGGAACTCCCTAGAGGGTGATGGGGTCGTGGGGACACCACAGGTGACATCATAGAGGTCTTGGGGACACCATGAGGGTCATGGGGCCACCAGAGGGGAAATGGGGCCACCAGAGGGGACATGGGGACATCATAGAGGGCATGGGGACACCATGAGGGTCATGGGGCCACCAGAGGGGAAATGGGGCCACCAGTGGGGACATGGGGACATCATAGAGGTCATGGGGACACCATAGGAGACGTAGGGACTCCGCAGGGGCTGATGGGGTCACGGGGACACTGTGGGAGTCATGGGGACCCCACAGGGGGCTTGAGGCCACCGGAGGGGACAGGGGGACACCACAGGGGTGCTGCACAACCCTCGGAGCACAACGCGGGGTGCACAACCCGTGGTGCTCCATGTCCTCGGTGCTCCTCATCCCTCAGCGCACAATCCTCGGAGAACAACCCTCGGTGCTTCATTTCCTCGGTGCTGCACAACCCTCCGTGCACAACCCTCAGAGAACAGCCCTGGGTGCACAACCCTCGATGCGGAACAACCCTGGGTGCAAAATGCTGACTGTTGCACAGCCCTTGGTGCTGCACAACCCTCCGTGCACAACCCTCAAAGAACAGCCCTGGGTGCAAAATGCTGACTGTTGCACAGCTGTCAGTGCTGCACAACCCTCCGTGCACAGCCTGGCATGCACAACCTGCACAACCCTCGGTGCTGCACAACCCTGTGAGCACAGCCCGGGGTGCACAACCCTCGGTGTAAAACCCTCCGTGCTTCACAACCCTCGGTGCACAACCGGGGCTGCACAACCCGCACAACCCCCAGAGCCGCACACCCTCGGTGCTGCACAACCCTCGGTGCACAACCCTCAGAGAACAGCCCTGGGTGCAAAATCCTGACTGTTGCAGAGCCCTTGGTGCTGCACAAGCCTCGGTGCACACCCTGGCATGCAGAACCTGCACAACCCTCGGTGCTGCACAACCCTCGGTGCACAACCCTCAAAGAACAGCCCTGGGTGCACAGCCCTTGGTGCGGAACAACCCTGGGTGCAAAATGCTGACTGTTGCACAGCCCTTGGTGCGGAACAACCCTCGGTGCACAGCCTGGCATGCACAACCTGCACAACCCTCGGTGCTGCACAACCCTGTGAGCACAGCCCTGGGTGCACAACCCTCGGTGTAAAACCCTCCGTGCTTCACAACCCTCGGTGCACAACCGGGGCTGCACAACCCGCACAACCCCCAGAGCCGCACGCCCTCGGTGCTGCACAACCCTCGGTGCACAACCCTCAGAGAACAGCCCTGGGTGCAAAATCCTGACTGTTGCAGAGCCCTTGGTGCTGCACAAGCCTCGGTGCGCACCCTGGCATGCACAACCTGCACAACTCTTGGTGCTGCACAACCCTCCGTGCACAACCCTCAGAGAACAGCCCTGGGTGCACAACCCCCGGGGCTCGCCCTGGGGTGCAGAGTTTGCACCCCAAACTCTTCACCCCGAACTTCACACCCCAATCCCAGCTCCTCACAGCACCCCCAAATCTACACCCCAAGCCCAACATCCCAAAGTCGCACCCCAATCCCAACACCCCAAACTCTGCACCCCGAACTTCACACCCCAATCCCAGCTCCTCACAGCACCCCCAAATCCACACCCCAAACCCTGCACCCCAATCCACGCACCCCAATCCCAACACCCCAAAGTCGCACCCCAATCCCAGCACCCCAAACTCTTCACCCCGAACTCCACACCCCAATCCCAGCTCCTCCCAGCACCCCCAAATCTACACCCCACGCCCAACACCCCAAAGTCGCACCCCAATCCCAACACCCCAAAGTCGCACCCCAATCCCAACACCCCAAACTCTGCACCCCAAACTTCACACCCCAATCCCAGCTCCTCACAGCACCCCCAAATCCACACCCCAACACCCCAAACCCTGCAGCCCCAAATCCACACCCCAAACCCTGCACCCCCAATCCACGCCCCAATCCCAACACCCCAAAATCGCACCCCAATTCCAACACCCCAAACTCTGCACCCCAATCCCAGCACCCCAGACTCTTTACTCCGAACCAAACACCCCAATCCCAGCTCCTCCCAGCACCCCCAAATCTACACCCCAACCCCAACACCCCAAAGTCGCACCCCAATCCCAACACCCCAAACTCCACACCCAGAACTTCACACCCCAATCCCAGCTCCTCCCAGCACCCCCAAATCCACACCCTGAACTTCACACCCCAATCCCAGCTCCTCCCAGCACCCCCAAATCCACACCCTGAACCCCACATTTCCCACCCCAAACTCTGCCCCCCCAAATTCTGCACCTCAATCCCCTCACCCCAAACCCTGCACCCCACATTTCTCACCCCAAATCCTGCCCCGCAAACCCTGAACCCCACATTTCCCACCCTAAACCCTGTCCCCCAAATAATGCCCCCCAATCCCCTCACCTCAAACCCTGCACCCCACATTTCCCACCCCAAATTCTGCCCCCCAGACCCTGAACCCCACATTTCCCACCCCAAACTCTGCCCCCCAAATTCTGCCCCCCAAACCCTGAACCCCACATTTCCCACCCCTCACCCCACACCCGCGCCCCGTTCCCACCCCCCGTGTGGGCCCCCCGCGGTTTCCGGAACTTTCCGGAACCTTTTCCTTCACCCGGAGCCGCCGCAGCCCCACAGAGACTTGTGGGGCACAGAAATGTGGGGGGCGGGAGGTTCTGGGGACAAATCTGGGGGGGATCTGGGGCAAATTTGGGGGTTCTGGGAGAATTTGGGGGGATCTGAGGCAAACTGAGGGGATCTGGGGCAGTTTCAGGGGGGACCTGGTGCAAATTTTTGGGGATTTAGGGGAATTTGGGGGACTCTGGGGTAAATTTTGGGGGATCAGGGGCAATTTTTTGGGATTTGAGGAAATTTGGGGGACTCTGGGGCAAATTTTGGGGTCTCTGAGGCATTTTGGGGGGAATGGAGTAAATTCAGAGTTTCTGGAGTAAATTTGGGGGGCTTGGGGGAAAATTTTGGGGGTTCCAGGGCAAATCTGGGGGGGGGGGATTCAGAAAATTTGGAGTTTCTGGGGTAAATTTGGGGGGGTTGGGGTAAATTTTGGGGGATTTGGGGCAAATTTGGGGGGTTGGATTCAGAGGTGGGGACCCTCAGATGTCCCTCAGTGCCACCCCAGGGTTGTCCCCCCTCCCTTTTTTGGGGACAATCCAGGCCCTAAATAATCCATAAATAAATTTATTCGTTAATCAATAAATAATTAATTAAGGACAATAATTTAGGGGGAAGGGGCCCCCCCAGGCCGGCTGGGGGGGAGTGGGTGGGGGAGGGGTTAGGGACAGCGGGGACCTCCCCAAAGTGTCCCCAATGTCCCCAAGGAGGTCTGAGAGGCCCCCAAGTGTCCAGCACTGGGTCCCCAAGTGTCCCCAGATGTCCCCAAGTGTCCCCAAGTGTCCAGCACTGGATTCCCAAATGTCCCCAAGTGTCCAGCACCGCGTCCCCGAATGTCCCCAAATGTCCCCAAGCACCAAACGGGGGGCTCTGGACCCCCCCCATGTCCCCACAGGGGGGTCCCCAAGGTCCTTCGGTGTCCCCAAGTGTCCGAGCAGGGGGGTCAGTGATGTCCTTTGATGTCCCCAAATCTCCAGCCATGGATGTCACTTGATGTCCTTTGATGTCCCCAAACCTCTGGGCGCAGGGGTCTTGTCACCCAAATCTCTCTCGTCACCCAAATCTCTGGCTTTGGATGTCACCAATGTCCTCTGATGTCCCCAAGCCTCTGCACAGTGGGGTCCCAGATGTCCCTTGATGTCCCCAGATCTCCGGGTTTGGAGGTCACCGATGTCACTTGATGTCCCTTGGTGTCCCCAAACTGTGGGCGTGGGGGTCTTGTCACCCAAATCTCCAGCTGTGGACGCCACCAGTGTCCTTTGATGTCCCCAAATCTCTGCGCGGGGGCCTCAGGAGCCCAATTTCCAGCCATGGACGTCACCAATGTCACCTGATGTCCCCAGATCTCTGGGTTGGGAGGTCACCGATGTCCCTTGATGTCCCCAAACCTCCACACTCAAGGGTCTCGGACGTCCCCAAGCCCCACCCTGGCAGGTGACCAGCAGGACACGAGGCCAGCCACCCAGTGCCACCCGGTGCCACCCAGTGTCACCCGCCCGCGATGCGCAGCAGCCCCACGAAGTTGCCCTCGCGCTCGTCCTGCGCCAGCTGCCACCCGCCCGTGTCCCCCGTGTCCCCATCCAGCTCCAGGCTCAGGACGTCCCCCGGCCGCAGCTGTCCCACGGCCTGGGCCAGAGCTGACCGCTCCTGGTGGCCTCCGGCCGCGGCCGGCAGGGTCAGCGGCACGGCCAGCAGCGGCCTCCGGGACGCGGCGTGGAGCAGCCGCAGGGTGACGCGGCCTTGGGGACACTTGGCCATCGTGCAGGTGAGGCCCAGCTGGCCATAGAGGAGGTAGAGGCCACCGGACGTCACCTGCAGCGTCCCCGCGGTGTCCGGCCGGACGTCACCGCTCAGGAAGACGCCCTGGACTCCGTCCTCGTAGCGCCAGCCCGGGGATGATGGCAGCGACAGCGAGCCTGGGGACAGAGGGGACACCAGGTGAGTTTGGGGACACGGGGGACACTGAGGGGACACCAGGTGAGTTTGGGGACACGGGGGACACTGAGGGAGCCTGGGGACAGAGGGACACTGGGTCAGTGGGGGACATGGGGACACCGAGGGAGCCTGGGGACAGAGGGGACACCAGGTGAGTCAGGGGACACGGGGGACAGCGGGTGACAGAGGAGATGGGGGAGTCTGGGGACAGAGGGGACAGCGGGTGAGTGAGGGGACAGAGGAGAGGGGACATGAGGTGACCCAAAAGGACACAGGGTCTGTGACACCCTGGGGACAGTCGGTGACACTGTGGGGACACTCCGTGATTCCCAGGGGACCACGGGGACACAGGATGCTCCATGACACCCTGGGGACACTCCATGACATCCTGGGGACACTCCGTGACATCCTGGGGACATTGACACCTCGGGGACACTCCATGACACCCTGGGGACACTCCGTGACACCCAGGGGATCACAGGGACACAGGATGCTCCATGACACCCTGGGGACACTCCGTGACATCCTGGGGACATTGACACCTTGGGGACACTCCGTGACACCCAGGGGACCACAGGGACATGGACACTCCATGACACTGTGGGGACACTCCATGACACCCAGGGGACACTGACACCTTGGGGACACTGCATGGCACTGTGGGGACACTGACACCCTGGGGACACTCCGTGACACCCAGGGGACCACGGGGACACAGGATGCTCCATGACACCCTGGGGACACTCCGTGACATCCTGGGGACATTGACACCTCGGGGACACTCCGTGACACCCTGGGGACACTGACACCCTGGGGACACTCCGTGACACCCTGGGGACCACAGGGACACAGGATGCTCCATGACACCCTGGGGACACTCCGTGACATCCTGGGGACATTGACACCCAGGGGACACTCCGTGACACCCTGGGGACACTCCGTGACGCCCAGGGGACCACGGGGACACAGGATGCTCCATGACACCCAGGGGACACTCCGTGACACCCAGGGGACCACAGGGACATGGACACTCCATGACACTGTGGGGACACTCCATGGCACCCAGGGGACACTGACACCTTGGGGACACTGCATGGCACTGTGGGGACACTGACACCCTGGGGACACTCCGTGACACTTTGGGGACCACAGGGACACAGGATGCTCCATGACACCCTGGGGACACTCCGTGACACCCAGGAGACCACAGGGACACAGGATGCTCCATGACACCCTGGGGACACTCCATGACATCCTGGGGACATTGACACCTCGGGGACACTCCATGACACTGTGGGGACACTGACACCTCGGGGATGCTCCGTGACACCCAGGGGACCACAGGGACATGGACACTCCATGACACTGTGGGGACACTCCATGACACCCAGGGGACACTGACACCCTGGGGACACTGCATGGCACTGTGGGGACACTGACACCCTGGGGACACTCCGTGACACCCAGGGGACCACGGGGACACAGGATGCTCCATGACACCCTGGGGACACTCCGTGACACCCTGGGGACACTGACACCCTGGGGACCACAGGGACACAGGATGCTCCATGACACCCTGGGGACACTCCGTGACATCCTGGGGACATTGACACCCAGGGGACACTCCGTGACACCCTGGGGACACTCCGTGACGCCCAGGGGACCACGGGGACACAGGATGCTCCATGACACCCAGGGGACACTCCGTGACACCCTGGGGACATTGACACCTTGGGGACACTCCGTGACACCCAGGGGACACTGACACCTTGGGGACACTGCATGACACTGTGGGGACACTGACACCCTGGGGACACTCCGTGACACTTTGGGGACCACAGGGACACAGGATGCTCCATGACACCTCGGGGACACTCCATGACACCCTGGGGACACTCCGTGACACCCAGGAGACCACAGGGACACAGGATGCTCCATGACACCCTGGGGACACTCCATGACATCCTGGGGACATTGACACCTTGGGGATGCTCCGTGACACTGTGGGGACACTGACACCCTGGGGACACCCAGGGGACACTGTGGGGACCACAGGGACACAGGATGCTCCATGACACCCAGGGGACACTCCATGACATCCTGGGGACATTGACACCTCGGGGACACTCTGTGACACCCAGGGGACACTGACACCCTGGGGACATTCCATGACACTGTAGGGACACTGACACCCTGGGGACACTCCGTGACATCCTGGGGACATTGACACCTCGGGGACACTCCGTGACACCCAGGGGACACGGACACCTTGGGGACGCTCCGTGACACCCAGGGGACCACAGGGACATGGACACTCCATGACACTGTGGGGACACTCCATGACACCCAGGGGACACTGACACCTTGGGGACACTGCATGGCACTGTGGGGACACTGACACCCTGGGGACACTCCGTGACACCCAGGGGACCACGGGGACACAGGATGCTCCATGACACCCTGGGGACACTCCGTGACATCCTGGGGACATTGACACCTCGGGGACACTCCGTGACACCCAGGGGACACTGACACCCTGGGGACACTCTGTGACACCCAGGGGACCACAGGGACATGGACACTCCATGACACCTCAGGGACACTCCATGGCACCCAGAGGACCACAGAGACACAGGATGCTCCACGACACCCAGGGGACACTCCGTGACACTGTGGGGACACTGACACCCTGGGGACACTCCATGACACCCTGGGGACACTCCATGACACTGTGGGGACACTGACACCCTGGGGACACTCCGTGACGCCGGGGCCGTCTGTGCCACCCCCGGATGCCGCAGGGAAGGGAGGTGACATCGGGGAGGCGACATCGGAGAGGGAGGTGACACTTCCTCTGCGAGGGCGGCGGGACGAGGAACCCGAGTGACAATTTCGAGATGACTCGGAGGAGGGGGGGAGGTGACATGGGGGTGGGGACAGGAGGGGACAGGAATGGACACCAAGGGACATCAGGGGACATCAGGGGACAGGGATGGACATCAGGGGACAGGAGGGGACACAGGGGACAGGAGGGGACATCAGGGGACATCAGGGGACAGGAGGGGACAGGAGGGGACACAGGGGACAGGGATGGACAGGAGGGGACAGGAACGGACATTAAGGGACAGGAGGGGACATCAGGGGACATCCGGGACTTACCGGCGCTGAGCAGCACGTGGGCGGCGGTGGCAGCCTGGAGGGGGAGGGGACAGCAGGGACAACGTCAGCGGGAGGGTCCCCAATGTCCCCAAGGTGTCCCCGATGTCCCCAACCCCCCGGAAGGGGAAGCGGCGCCTCCCGCCGGGATTTGGGGACTTCCCAGAGCTCCCGCCCGGGGGAATTTTTTTTTTTTTTTTGGGGGGGGGGGGGGGGGAGGAAAAGGGAAAATTCCAGGATTTGGGGGGGAAAAAGGGGATTTGGGGATGGGGGAGGGGCGGGGTGGTGGCATTCGTGTCATCGGGGCGGGGACAGGAGTGGGGGGACACCGGGATGGACACATGGACACCTGGATGGACAGATGGACAAACGAGTGGACAGATGGATGGACAAACGGACACACAAGTGGACACAGAGACACCTGGATGGACACTTGGATGGACAGATGGACACACGAATGGACACAGAGACACCTGGATGGACACACGGGTGGACAGATGGACACCTGAATGGACAGAGGGACACCTGGATGGACATCTGGACACCTGGACAGACGGACAGAGTCCTGGGTAAGCACAACACCCAGATGGACGAACACCTGGATGGACACCTGGACACAACCCCAGGTGGACAGACAGATGGACAACTGGACAGCCAGGACACCTGGGCTGCCCGATGGGCACCTGGACAACTGGACAAGCAGGCTGATAACTGGACACCTGGATGGATGGACACAGGGATGGATGGACAGATGGACACCTGGACAGGTGGACCCCCAGAGTGATGGACAGATGGACAGCGAGCAGACAGACACCTGGATGGACACCTGGACAGTCACCTGGACAACTGGACACCAGGACAGAGGGATGGATGGACACCAGGACAGAGATACCTGGACAACCGGACAGGTAGACACCAGGACATCTGGACAGATGGACACTCGGGCAGGTGGACAGATGAACATTTGGACTGCCGGACAGATGGACACCAGGACAACCGGACGCCAGGACAACAGGATAACTGGACACCAGCATAACCGGACACCAGGACAAACACCCGGACAATCGGAAAACCGCACACCTGGACAACCAGACCCCAGGACACCCGGCCCCCCGGCCCCCAGGACACACGGACGGATTGGCCCCCGGCCGGACAGAGCCCGAACCCCCCTCCCCGTGCCCACCTTCACCGGGGGCTGCCCCCGGAGCGTCCCCAGCACGGCGGCGGCGGCGGCGGCGGCTCCGAGAGCGAGGGCGGCGAGGGCGGCGAGAGCCGGGGCCAGGCGGCGGCACCGGGACCGGGTCCGGTTCGGGTCCCGGTGCTGGTCCCAGTGCTGGTCCTGGGGCCGGTTCTGGGTTTGGTCCCGGTTCGGGCAGAGGCACCGGCACGGGCAGGGGGGCGCCGGGGGATTCTCGGGGTCAGCGAGCAGCGACATCGCGGCGACATCGGGGACGGAGCGCGGCGCGGCCGCTTTTAACGGGCCACGGAGCGGGAGAGCGGGGAGGGGCGACATCAGGGAGGGGACAGAGGGGAGGAGGCGGGGACATCGGGGAAGGGACAGCGGGGAGGGGGGCGGTGACATCGGGGAGAGGACCGGGGACATCGGGGAGGGGACTGGAACATCGGGGAGGGGACATCAGGGAGGGGACCGGGGACATCGGGGAGGGGACATCAGGGAGGGGACCGGGGACATCGGGGAGGGGACAGAGGTGACATCGGGGAAGGGACATCGGGGCGGTGACATCGGGGAGGGGACTGGAACATCGGGGAGGGGACCGGGGACATCGGGGAGGGGACATCGGGGCGGTGACATCGGGGAGGGGACTGGAACATCGGGGAAGGGACCGGGGACATCGGGGAGGGGACATCGGGGCAAGGACATCGGGGAGGGGACGGTGACATCGGGGGGGGGACCGGGGACATCGGGGAGGGAACGGTGACATCGGGGGGGGGGGGGGGACCGGGGACATCAGGGAGGGGACCGGAACATCGGGGAGGGGACCGGGGACATCGGGAAAGGGACCAGGGAGGGGACATCGGGGAGGAGGCGGTGACATCAGGGAAGGGGACATCAGGGAAGGGACATCGGGAAGGGGACGGTGACATCGGGGAGGGGACCGGGGACATCGGGGGGGGGGACCGGGGACATCGAGGAGGAGGCGGTGACATCATGGAAGGGGACCGGGGAAGGACGGGGGAGGGGACTGGAACATCGGGACAGGGATCGGGGAGGGGACAGTGACATCGGGGAGAGGACTGGAACATCGGGGAGGGGACAGGGGACATCGGGGAGGGGACATCGGGGAGGGGGCGGTGACATCGGGGCGGTGACATCGGGGCGGGGACTGGAACATCGGGGAGGGGACCAGGGACATCGGGGAGGGGACATCGGGGAGGGGACATCGGGGAAGGGACATCGGGGAAGGGACGGTGACATCAGGGAAAGGACCGGGGATGGGTTGGGGACATCGGGGAGGGGACAGGGACGCTGGGGAGGGACAAGGGACGCACCGGGGAGGAGTTGGGGATACCGGGGAGGGATTGGGGACAGCGGGGCAGAGGCGGGGAGGGGAGCGGGGTGACCCCAAAGGGGACCTGGAGGGGACCACGGTGACACCGGGAGGGGACAAATCGATGCGGGGGGAGGGGCCGGGGACAGAGCGACACCGGGGGTGGGGACAGAGCGACACCGGGGGTGGGGACAGGCCAGCGAGGAACCGGCGACACCGTGGGCGGGGGGAGCCCTGGGGGGACACCGGGAAGGGGGAGGTTTTGGGGACCATCCAGGGCCCCTCCCTGCGGTGACGTCACGGCGGATGGGAAAGTGTCCCCAAGTGTCCCCAAGTGTCCCCTGGCGGGGATTTCGCCTCCGGAGTTTCCTGCGCGGAGCGGGGACGGAATTTCTGTCCCTGTCCCCTCTCCCCCCCCCCCCCTCAGGGATCGGGACCGGGAAGGGTTTGGGGGACACGCGACAATGGGGGGGACACCTGGGGATCCCCTTGGGCTGAGACACCCCCCGCCCCCCCCCAAAATGGGACCCCCATAGGTGACACCCCCCCCCAAAGAGACCCCCCTCAAAACACCCCCCGTATGAAGCCCCCCCCAAAAATGGGACCTCCATGGGACACCCCCCCAAAATGAGACCCCCATTTGAAGCCCCCCGAAAACGGGACCCCCCCCATGAGACCCCTCCCCAAATGAGCCCCTCCCATGTGAAGCCGCCCCCCCCAAAATGAGACCCCCATGGGAGACACCCCCCCCCTCCAAAATGGGACCCCCAAGTGAGTCCCCCATATGTGAAGCCCTCCCCAAAAAAACGGGACCCCCATGGGACCCCTCCCCAAATGAGCCGCCCCAAGTGAAGCCCCCCAATAGGCCCCCCCAAAAAGCCCCCCAAAATGGGATCCTCATGGGACCCCCCAAATGGGACCCCCATGGGACCCCCGAAAATGGGATCCTCATGGGACCCCTCAAATGTGACCCCCATGGGACCTCCGAAAATGGGACTCCCAAAAAGCCCCCCAAAATGGGACCCCCAAAAAGCTCCCCAAATGTGACCCCCATGGGACCCCCCAAATGTGACCCCCATGGGACTCCCCCAAATGTGACCCCCATGGGACCCCCGAAAACGGGACCCCCATGGGAGCCCCCAAGTGAAGCCCCCCCCAAAATGAGACCCCGCCCCCCAAAACGGGACCCCCATGGGTGACACCCCCAGGAGACCCCCCCCCCCCCACATTTGAAGCCCCCCAAAATGGGACCCCTATGTGAAACCTCCCCCAAAATGAGACCCTCATGGGTGACCCCCTGAGACCCCCCCCCCCCAAAAAATGCCCCCCTCCCCCCACGGGACCCCCCCCCCCCAAATGGGACCCCCAGAGGGCCCCCCCCATTTTAAACCCTTCCCCCAACGGGGGGGGGGGGGGGAGGGGGGTCTCCCCTGCAAAGCCACGCCCCCTGACCACGCCCCTTCGCCGTTCCCCCATTCCTGGCCCCGCCCCCCTCCCGCAACCCACCAATCAGCGCTCGCTGCGCCGCGGCGCGCGTCGATGACGCCATCGCGCCGACCCGGAAGCGAGAACAGTGCAAGGTACAAGGGGGTAACACGCGACTTTAGGGGAGCGTGGGGTGGGCGGGGCCTGAGTGGGCGGGGCCGCCAGGGGTGGGCGTGGCCAGGGCGGGCGCGGCTCTTGCAGGAAGCGCAGGTGAGGGGACATCGGGGTGGACATCGGGGGACACCGGGGGGACACCGGGGTGGACACCAGGGAGGGGGGTCCCAGGGCACTGGGGAGGGTCGTGGGAAGCGGGGGGGACACGGGGGACACGCGGGGGACACGCGGGGGACACGCAGGGGACACTCGGGGGGAGTCCCCGGGCATTGGGGGGGGGTGGTGGGAACGGGAGAGGGGACACGGGAGGGGTCAGAGGACACAGGGGGGACACGGAGGGGACAACCGGGGGCTGTCCCCGGTCATTGGGGGCGTCCCGGGAATCGGGGCGGGGACACGTGGGGGGGGGACACTCAGGGGGTCAGCTGGGGGTGACCAGAGGGGACAATCGGGGTCTGGAGTGACCATCAGGGCAGGGGTGGCCTTGGGGACGGAGGGAGGAGGTGGGGACTGGAGTGGCCCTGGGGGCGGAAGGGACAATGAGGGGTGTGGGTGGCCTTGGGGACAGGGGTGGCCTTGGGCACAGGGGGACAGTCGGAGGTTGGGGTGGCCTTGGGGACATGGGGGACAATCAGAGGACAGAGGTAGCCTTGGGGACATGAGGGACAGTTGGGGGTTGAGGTGACCTTGGTGACCTTGGGGACAGTGGGGACAGAGGTGGCCTTGGGGACATGAGGGACACTTGAGCGTCTGGGTGGCCTTGGGGACAGGGGGGATCATCGAGGTGTGGAGTGACCATTAGGACAGAGGTGGCTTTGGGGACGGAGGTGACCACAGGGGTGGAGGGACAGTTGGGTGGCCTTGGGGACAGGGGGGACCACCAGGGGACAGAGGTGGCCTTGGGGACATGAGGGACAGTTGAGCGTCTGGGTGGCTTTGGGGACAGGGGGGACAATCAGGGGACAGAGGTGGCCTTGGGGACCTTGGGGACAAAGACCCCAAGAACTGCCCCAAAATTGGGGATTTTTGCCCCAGTTTGGGCCCTTTTGGCCCAGTTTTTCCCCCCGCTGGGTTTTGGGGCAAAAAGGAGGAATTTGGGATCAGGGAGGGAAGGAATTCCAGGAATGTTTGGGGGAGGGGCGAAACTTCGTTAGGGGTGATTACACTAATGGACTGGGTGGTTATGCAAATGAACTGTGTAATTATGCAAATTTGCTTCGTCCTTATGCAAATGAGGCATGCAGGGGTGTGGGAACCTGGAGGAACTGGGACTGGTTTAACTGGGACTGGTTAAACTGGGTTCAGTTAATCCAGGGTTTAATTAATCCAATCTGATTAATTGAACTGGGTTTAATTAATTTGGGTTCAGTTAATCCCATCTCTATTAATCCGGTTTTAATTAATCCAAGTTTAATTAATCTGGGTAAATCAGATTCTGTTCACTGGGGTCCAGTAATCCCAGCTCAATTAATCCCAGTTCAATTAATCTGGGTTTAATTAATCCAAATTTAATTAATCTGGGTAAATCAGGTTCAGTTCACTGGGGTCCCTTAATTCCAGCTCAATTAATCTGGGTTTAATTAATTCAAATTTAATTAATCTGGGTAAATCAAGTTCAGTTCACTAGGGTCCATTAATCCCAGTTCAATTAATCTGGGTTTAATTAATGCAGGTTTAATTAATCTGGGCACAATCCACTGGGCTCCGTTAATCTGGGTTCGGCCAGTCGCAGCTCAGTTAATCGGGGTTTAATTAATCAGGCTTTAATTAATTGGGGTTTAATCAATCCAGCTTCAGTTCTCCTGGCTTTAATTGATCGGTGTTCGATCAATTTGGGTTTAATTAATCCGCGTTTAATTAATGCAAATTCCGTGCGTCACCGCGCCCTGGGGCTGTTCCGTGGCATTCCATGTCCCCGGTGTCCCCCAGTGTCCCCAGTGTCCCCAGTGTCCCATGTCCCCAGTGTCCCCAGTGTCCCCAGTGTCCCCAGTGTCTGCAATGTCCCATGTGCCCAGTGTCCCCAGTGTCCCCCCTGTCCCCAGTGTCTCCAGTGTCCCCAGTGTCCCCAATGTCCATGTCATTCCCTGTCACTCCCGGTGTCCCCAGGGGTTCCCACGATGTCCCCAATGGGTTCCCAGTGTTCCCAGTCAGTTCCCACAGTGGCCCTGGGCAGTTCCCAGTGTCCCCAGTGGGTTCCCACGATGTCCCTGGTGGATTCCCGGTGTCCCCAGGGGTTCCCACGGTGTCCCCAGGGGTTCTCACGATGTCCCCAGTGGGTTCCCACGGTGTCCCCAGGGGTTCCCACGGTGTCCCTGGTGGATTCCCAGTGTCCCCATTGGGTTCCCAGTGTCCCCAGGGATTCCCACGATGTCCCTGGTGGGTTCCTGGTGTCCGTAGGTGTTCCCACGGTGTCCCCAGGGGTTCCCACAGTGTCCCAGTTGGGTTCCCGGTGTCCCCCAGGGGTTCCCACAGTGTCCCCAGGGGTTCCCATGATGTTCCTGGTGGGTTCCCGGTGTTCCCATTGGGTTCCTGGTGTCCCCAGGGGTTCCCACGGTGTCCCCGGTGGGTTCCCGGTGTCCCCAGGGGTTCCCACGATGTCTCCGGTGGGTTCCCGGTGTCCCCAGGGGTTCCCACGATGTCCCTGGTGGGTTCCCGGTGTCCCCAGGGGTTCCCACGATGTCCCTGGTGGGTTCCTGGTGTCCGTAGTGGGTTCCCACGGTGTCCCCAGTCAGTTCCCACGGTGTCCCCAGGGGTTCCCACAATGTCCCCGGTGGATTCCCAGTGTCCCCATTGGATTCCCAGTGTCCCCAGGGGTTCCCACGGTGTCCCCAGGGGTTCCCACAATGTCCTCAGTGGGTTCCCACGGTGTCCCTGTTGGATTCCCAGTGTCCGTAGGTGTTCCCACGGTGTCCCCAGTGGGTTCCCACGGTGTCCCCAGGGGTTCCCACGGTGTCCCTGGTCGATTCCTGGTGTCCCCGGTGGGTTCCCGGTGTCCTCCAGGGGTTCCCACGGTGTCCCCAGTGGGTTCCCATGATGCCCCCAGTGGGTTCCCACGGTGTCCCCATTGGGTTCCCGGTGTCCCCAGGGGTTCCCATGATGTCCCTGGTGGGTTCCTGGTGTCCGTAGGTGTTCCCATGGTGTCCCCAGTCAGTTCCCACGGTGTCCCCAGGGGTTCCCACAATGTCCCAGTTGGGTTCCTGGTGTCCCCCATGGGTTCCCACAGTGTCCCCAGTGGGTTCCCACAGTGTCCCCAGGGGTTCCCATGATGTCCCTGATGGGTTCCCGGTGTCCCCAGGGGTTTCCACGATGTCCCCAGGGGTTCCCACGATGTCCCTGGTGGGTTCCCGGTGTCCCCAGGGGTTCCCACGATGTCCCTGGTGGGTTCCTGGTGTCCGTAGTGGGTTCCCACGGTGTCCCCAGTCAGTTCCCACGGTGTCCCCAGGGGTTCCCACAATGTCCCCGGTGGATTCCCAGTGTCCCCATTGGATTCCCAGTGTCCCCAGGGGTTCCCACGGTGTCCCCAGGGGTTCCCACAATGTCCTCAGTGGGTTCCCACGGTGTCCCTGTTGGATTCCCAGTGTCCGTAGGTGTTCCCACGGTGTCCCCAGGGGTTCCCACGGTGTCCCTGGTCGATTCCCGGTGTCCTCCAGGGGTTCCCACGGTGTCCCCAGTGGGTTCCCATGATGCCCCCAGTGGGTTCCCACGGTGTCCCCATTGGGTTCCCGGTGTCCCCAGGGGTTCCCATGATGTCCCTGGTGGGTTCCTGGTGTCCGTAGGTGTTCCCATGGTGTCCCCAGTCAGTTCCCACGGTGTCCCCAGGGGTTCCCACAATGTCCCAGTTGGGTTCCTGGTGTCCCCCATGGGTTCCCACAGTGTCCCCAGTGGGTTCCCACAGTGTCCCCAGGGGTTCCCATGATGTCCCTGGTGGGTTCCCGGTGTCCCCAGGGGTTTCCACGATGTCCCCAGGGGTTCCCACGATGTCCCCAGTTGGTTCCCAGTGTCCCTGAGCAGTTCCCACAATGTCCCCAGTGAGTTCCTGGTGTCTCCATTCAGTTCCCACGATGTCCCAGTTGGGTTCCCGGTGTCCCCAGGGGTTCCCACGATGTCCCCGCTGGATTCCCGGTGTCCCCAGGGCTTCCCATGGTGGCCCCATTGTTTTGCAGTCCCCTCCCATGGATCTGGTGGCCGGACTTGGCTGTGCCTGTGCCGGGCTGGTGGCCCTGGCCCTGCTGGTGGTGGCCCAGCGCCTCGGGCTCCTCTACCGCCTGTGCCACAAGGTCTGGGGACATTGGGGACATTGGGGATTGCGGGCATGATGGGGACACTGGGGCTGGGGGACATCGGGGTCAGGGGGACACTGGGGGGACACTGGGGATGGGGGACACTGGGGGGACACTGGGAATGGGGGACATTGGGATCAAGGGGACACTGGAGGGACACTGGGGGGACACTGGGGATGGGTGACATTGGGGACTGGGAAGGACATTGGGGACAGGTGCCACCGGTGCCACCACTGACCCCGTGGTGACCCCATGGTGACCACAGGTGGGATGGGTGGGACCAGGGGGAGATGGGCACAGGTGGCACGGGTGGGATGGAGGACCCTGGGGACAGGTGTCACCGGTGTCACCGCCCACACTGGGGATACTGGGGGCACTGGGGGCCCCGCTGCTCCCATGGTGACCCCTGTGGTGACCCCACGGTGACCTCGCTGTCCCCCCAGGTGGACACGGCGAGTCCCCGGCATGGCGGGGAGTTGGTGGCCGAGGTGCTCCGTGCCCACGGGGTGCGGTTCCTGTTCACGTTGCCCGGGGGCCACATCTCGCCCGTGCTGGTGGCCTGCGAGAAGCTCGGCATCCGCGTGGTGGACACGCGGCACGAGGCCACCGCCGTCTTCGCCGCCGACGCCGTCTCGCGGCTCTCGGGTCAGCACCGGGGACATTTCGGGGGAGGGGGTGTCCTCGTTTGTCCCCGTTTGTCCCAAAGGGGTGGTGGTGGCATGGGGAGGTGACCCCATGGCCGATATCTCCGAGGGTTTTGGGGTGTCCCTCCTTGTCCCACCATGGTGGCTCCTGGGTGACCTGAGAGGGTTTCAAGGAGTTTGGGGTGTCCAGGGTGGGATTTGTCCCCGTTTGTCCCAAAGGGGTGGTGGTGGCACAGGGAGGTGACCCCATGGCCAACATCTCCAGAGGGTTTTGGGTTGTCCCATCTTGGTGGGTCTCGGGTGACCTGAGACTTTGGAGTGTTCGAGGTCCTTCCAGGGTGGAGTTTGTCCCCATTTTTCCCCTCCCAAAAGGGTGGGGACAGGACAAGGAGGTGACCCCATGGCCGATATCTCCAGAGGGTTTTGGGTTGTCCCATCTCAGTGGGTCTTGGGTGACCTGAGAAGGTTTCAAGGAGTTTGAGGTGTCCAAGGTGGGATTTGTCCCCGTTTGTCCCCATTTGTCCCCAAGGGGTGGCGGTGGCACGGGGAGGTGACCCCATGGCCGACATCTCCAGAGGGTTTTGGGGTTGTCCCACCCTGGTGGCTCCTGGGTGACCTGAGAAGGTTCAAGGAGTTTGGGGTGTCCAGGGTGGGATTTGTCCCCATTTGTCCCAAAGGGGTGGTGGTGGCGGCATGGGGAGGTGACCCCATGGCCGATATCTCCGAGGGTTTTGGGGTGTCCCTCCTTGTCCCACCATGGTGGCTCCTGGGTGACCTGAGAGGGTTTCAAGGAGTTTGGGGTGTCCAGGGTGGGATTTGTCCCCGTTTGTCCCAAAGGGGTGGTGGTGGCACAGGGAGGTGACCCCATGGCCAACATCTCCAGAGGGTTTTGGGTTGTCCCATCTTGGTGGGTCTCGGGTGACCTGAGACTTTGGAGTGTTCGAGGTCCTTCCAGGGTGGAGTTTGTCCCCATTTTTCCCCTCCCAAAAGGGTGGGGACAGGACAAGGAGGTGACCCCATGGCCGATATCTCCAGAGGGTTTTGGGTTGTCCCATCTCAGTGGGTCTTGGGTGACCTGAGAAGGTTTCAAGGAGTTTGAGGTGTCCAAGGTGGGATTTGTCCCCGTTTGTCCCCATTTGTCCCCAAGGGGTGGCGGTGGCACGGGGAGGTGACCCCATGGCCGACATCTCCAGAGGGTTTTGGGGTTGTCCCACCCTGGTGGCTCCTGGGTGACCTGAGAAGGTTCAAGGAGTTTGGGGTGTCCAGGGTGGGATTTGTCCCCATTTGTCCCAAAGGGGTGGTGGTGGCGGCATGGGGAGGTGACCCCATGGCCGATATCTCCGAGGGTTTTGGGGTGTCCCTCCTTGTCCCACCATGGTGGCTCCTGCGTGACCTGAGAAGGTTCAAGGAGTTTGGGGTGTCCAGGGTGGGATTTGTCCCCGTTTGTCCCCAAGGGGTGGCGGTGGCACGGGGAGGTGACCCCATGGCCGACATCTCCAGAGGGTTTTGGGGTGTCCAGAGTGGGATTTTGTCCTCGTTTGTCCCCTCTTGGATCTCATCCATCCTTGGTGCCACCTTGGAGTTATCTTGGCCCCATCTTGAAGCCACTTTGGTGCCACCTTGGAGCCATCTTGGAGCCACCTTGGAGCCACTTTGGTGCCACTTCAGTGCCACCTTGGAGCCACTTTGGTGCCATCTTGGAGCCACCTTGGAGCCATCTTGGTGCCATCTTGGTGTCACTTTGGGGCCATTTTGGTGCCATCTTGGAGCCACCTTGGTGCCAATTTGGTGTCATCTTGGGGCCATTTTGAAGCCATCTTGGTGCCACTTTGGTGTTGTCTTGGTGCCACTTTGGGGCCATTTTGGCGCCATCTTGGAGCCACTTTGGTGTGACTTCGGCATCATCTTGGAGCCAGCTTGGTGCCACCTTGGTGCCACCTTGGTGCCACTTTGGTGTCATCTTGGGGCCATTTTGGCGCCATCTTGGAGCCACTTTGGTGTCACCCTGTTGCCATTTTGGGGCCACCTCGGTGCCATTTTGGAGCCACCTTGGGGCCATCTTGGCACTACTTTGGAGCTATTTTGGTGCGATCTTGGAGCCACTTTGGTGTGACTTTGGTGCCACCTTGGTGCCACTTTGGTGTCATCTTGGGGCCATTTTGGTGCCATCTTGGAGCCACTTTGGTGTCACCTTGGTGCCATTTTGGGGCCATCTTGGGGCCACCTTGGTGCCATTTTGGTGCCACCTTGGTGCCGCTTTGATGTCACCTTGTAGCCACCCTGGTGCCACTTTGGGGCCATTTTAGTGCCATCTTGAAGCCACCTTGGTGCCACCTTGGTGCCACTTTGGTGTCTTCTTGGGGCCATTTTGGTGCCATCTTGAAGCCACTTTGGTGCCGGTTGGTGTCACCTTGGAGCCACCTTAGTGCCACTTTGGGGCCATTTTGGGGCCATTTTGGAGCCACTTCGGTGTGACTTTGGTGTCACCTTGGGGCCACCCTGTTGCCATTTCGGGGCCATCTTGGTGCCACTTTGGCGCTCCTTTGGTGCCACCTTAGAGCCACCTTGGTGCCACTTTGATGTCACCTTGGTGCCATTTTGGGGCCATTTTGGGGCCATCTTGGTGCCACTTTGGTGCGGCTTTGGTGCCAGCTTGGTGCCATCTTGAAGCCGCTTTGGGGCCATCTTGGAGCCACCTTGGGGCCATCTTAGCACCAATTTGGAGCCATTTTGGCAGCATCTTGAAGCCACTTTGGTGTGACTTTGGTGCCACCTTAGAGCCACCTTGGTACCACTTTGGGGCCATTTTGGGGCCATCTTGAAGCCACTTTGGTGCCGCTTTGGTGTCACCTTGGAGCCACCTTGGTAACACTTTGGGGCCATTTTGGTGCCATCTTGGAGCCACTTTGGTGCCGCTTTGGTGTCACCTTGGTGCCATTTTGGGGCCACTTTGGCGCCATTTTGGTGCCATCTTGAAGCCACTTTGGTGCCGCTTTGGTGCCACCTTGGTGCCACTTTGGTGTCATCTTGGGGCCATTTTGGTGCCGCTTTGGTGTCACCTTGGAGCCACCTTGGGGCCACTTTGGGGCCATTTTGGTGCCATCTTGGAGCCACCTTGGTGCCACTTTGGGGCCATTTTGGTGCCATCTTGGAGCCACTTTGGTGCCGCTTTGGTGTCACCTTGGTGCCATTTTGGGGCCACTTTGGCGCCATTTTGGTGCCATCTTGAAGCCACTTTGGGGCCGCTTTGGTGTCACCTTGGAGCCACCCTGGTGCCACTTTGGGGCCATTTTGGGGCCATCTTGGAGCCACTTTGGTGCTGCTTTGGTGCCACCTTGGAGCCACCTTGGTGCCACTTTGGTGTCATCTTGGTGCCATTTTGGTGCCATCTTGGAGCCACTTTGGTGTCACCTTGGTGCCATTTTGGGGCCATCTTGGGGCCACCTTGGTGCCATTTTGGTGTCACCTTGGTGCCACTTTGGTGTCATCTTGGGGCCATTTTGGCGCCATCTTGGAGCCACTTTGGTGTCACCCTGTTGCCATTTTGGGGCCACCTCGGTGCCATTTTGGAGCCACCTTGGGGCCATCTTGGCACTACTTTGGAGCTATTTTGGTGCGATCTTGGAGCCACTTTGGTGTGACTTTGGTGCCACCTTGGTGCCACTTTGGTGTCATCTTGGGGCCATTTTGGTGCCATCTTGGAGCCACTTTGGTGTCACCTTGGTGCCATTTTGGGGCCATCTTGGGGCCACCTTGGTGCCATTTTGGTGCCACCTTGGTGCCGCTTTGATGTCACCTTGTAGCCACCCTGGTGCCACTTTGGGGCCATTTTAGTGCCATCTTGAAGCCACCTTGGTGCCACCTTGGTGCCACTTTGGTGTCTTCTTGGGGCCATTTTGGTGCCATCTTGAAGCCACTTTGGTGCCGGTTGGTGTCACCTTGGAGCCACCTTAGTGCCACTTTGGGGCCATTTTGGGGCCATCTTGGAGCCACTTTGTTGTGGCTTTGGTGTCACCTTGGGGCCACCCTGTTGCCATTTCGGGGCCATCTTGGTGCCACTTTGGTGCTCCTTTGGTGCCACCTTAGAGCCACCTTGGTGCCACTTTGATGTCACCTTGGTGCCATTTTGGGGCCATTTTGGGGCCATCTTGGTGCCACTTTGGTGCGGCTTTGGTGCCAGCTTGGTGCCATCTTGAAGCCGCTTTGGGGCCATCTTGGAGCCACCTTGGGGCCATCTTAGCACCAATTTGGAGCCATTTTGGCAGCATCTTGAAGCCACTTTGGTGTGACTTTGGTGCCACCTTAGAGCCACCTTGGTACCACTTTGGGGCCATTTTGGGGCCATCTTGAAGCCACTTTGGTGCCGCTTTGGTGTCACCTTGGTGCCATTTTGGGGCCACTTTGGCGCCATTTTGGTGCCATCTTGAAGCCACTTTGGTGCCGCTTTGGTGCCACCTTGGTGCCACTTTGGTGTCATCTTGGGGCCATTTTGGTGCTGCTTTGGTGTCACCTTGGAGCCACCTTGGGGCCACTTTGGGGCCATTTTGGTGCCATCTTGGAGCCACCTTGGTGCCACTTTGGGGCCATTTTGGTGCCATCTTGGAGCCACCTTGGTGCCACTTTGGGGCCATTTTGGTGCCATCTTGGAGCCACTTTGGTGCCGCTTTGGTGTCACCTTGGAGCCACCTTGGGGCCATTTTGGGGCCATCTTGGAGCCACTTTGTTGTGGCTTTGGTGTCATCTTGGAGCCACCTTGGGGCCATCTTGGCGCTACTCTGGAGCCATTTTGGTGCCATCTTGAAGCCACCTTGGTGCCACTTTGGGGCCATTTTGGTGCCATCTTGGAGCCACTTTGGTGCCGCTTTGGTGTCACCTTGGTGCCATTTTGGGGCCACTTTGGCGCCATTTTGGTGCCATCTTGAAGCCACTTTGGTGCCGCTTTGGTGTCACCTTGGAGCCACCCTGGTGCCACTTTGGGGCCATTTTGGGGCCATCTTGGAGCCACTTTGGTGCTGCTTTGGTGCCACCTTGGAGCCACCTTGGTGCCACTTTGGTGTCATCTTGGTGCCATTTTGGTGCCATCTTGGAGCCACTTTGGTGTCACCTTGGTGCCATTTTGGGGCCATCTTGGGGCCACCTTGGTGCCATTTTGGTGCCACCTTGGTGCCGCTTTGATGTCACCTTGGAGCCACCTTAGTGCCACTTTGGGGCCATTTTGGGGCCATTTTGGAGCCACTTTGTTGTGGCTTTGGTGTCACCTTGGGGCCACCCTGTTGCCATTTCGGGGCCATCTTGGTGCCACTTTGGTGCTCCTTTGGTGCCACCTTAGAGCCACCTTGGTGCCACTTTGATGTCACCTTGGTGCCATTTTGGGGCCATTTTGGGGCCATCTTGGTGCCACTTTGGTGCGGCTTTGGTGCCAGCTTGGTGCCTCCTTGGTGTCACCTTGGTGTCACCTTGGTACCATTTTGGTGTCATTTTGGCACCATCTTGAAGCCACTTTGGTGTGACTTTGGTGCCACCTTAGAGCCACCTTGGTGCCACCTTGGTTCCACTTTGATGTCATCTTGGTGCCATTTTGGAGCCACTTTGGTGTGACTTTGGTGTCACCTTGGAGCCACCCTGGTGCCATTTTGGGGCCATCTTGGTGCTGCTTTGGTGTCATCTTGGGGCCACCTTCGTGCCACTTTGGTGCCGCTTTGATGTCATCTTGGAGCCACCTTGGGGCCATCTTGGCGCTACTTTGGAGCTATTTTGGTGCCATCTTGAAGCCACTTTGGTGTGGCTTTGGTGCCACCTTGGAGCCACCCTGGTGCCACTTTGGCCCCACCTTGGAGCCACTTTGGTGTCATCTTGGTGCCATTTTGGAGCCACCTTGGGGCTACTTTGGTGCCACCTTGGCCCCGTCCATTGTCCCCTGTCCCACCCCGTCCCCGCTGTGCCCCCAGGTCGCATCGGCGTCGCCGCTGTCACCGCGGGCCCCGGTGTCACCAACACGGTGACGGCCGTCAAGAACGCCCAGATGGCCGAGTCCCCCCTGCTGCTCCTGGGCGGCGCCGCTGCCACCCTACAAAAGGTGGGAACATCCCAAAAAAGCCCTTCCCAAAGGGAATTTTGGGGCAGTTTCTTTCATTTTGGGGTTTTTTTCCCCTCATTTTTGGGGGGTTTTCCCTCATTTTTTGGGGTTTTCTCTCATTTTTGGGTCCCGGTGTCACTAAAAAAATGGGAATTTGTTCTCCGGGGTAGAAACTCCGGCGTTTTTTTGGTGATTTGTCCCCAAATCAATGACCGAAAATTCCTGGAATTCATGGAATTAGTGATTGTTCCTCATATTTTAATTACGTATTCATCACATCCTCAAATCCATTCATTTATGCAAATTATTCCCATCAATTCTTTTGGATTTGAAGGGGTTTTGAGGGGGTTTGGGGGCATCCCAAAAAATCCCTTCCTGACCCCAATTCTGGGGGGTTTTCCCTTGGTTTTGGGGTCCTGGTGTCACCAAAAACTGGGAATTGACCATTCCAAGGAATTTGTTGAGGTGGAAATCTGACGTTTTTGGGGGGAACTCTAATTTTCCTGGGGAAATTCCCATTTTTTTCGAGACCATTCCCGGTGTTCCTGAGGGAATTCCCATTTTCCTGCAGCCGTTCCCAGTTTCCCGAGGGACCATTCCCGTTATTCCTGAGGGTCATTACTGTTTTCCTGAGGGCATTCCTGGGAATTCTCGGATCCCAGAGTGGGAATTCCCAGATTCCCGAGGCCGTTCCTGAATTCCCACTGCCATTCCCAAATCCCCAATGTCATTCCCAGATTCCTGAGACCATTCCTGTTATTCCCGAGATCATTCCCGTTTTCCTGAGGGCATTCCCAGGAGTTCCCAAATTCCCAACGGCCATTCCCAAATTCCCAGTGCCATTCCCAATGCCATTCCCATTATTCCTGATGTCATTCCTGGATTCCTGATGTCATTCCCGAATTCCCGATACCATTCCCAATGCCATTCCCATTATTCCCGATGCCATTCCTTGTTCCCAGTGCCATTCCCAAGTTCCCAATGCCATTCCCGATGGTCATTCCCGAATTCCCGGTGCCATTCCCGATGCCATTCCCGAACTCCCGATGCCATTCCTGATGGTCATTCCTGAATTCTCGGTGCCATTCCCGGTGCCATTCCTGAACTCCCGATGCCATTCCTGATGGTCATTCCCGAATTCCCGGTGCCATTCCTGAATTCCCAATGCCATTCCCGTTATTCCTGATGCCATTCCCAAGTTCCCAGTGCCATTCCTGATGGTCATTCCTGAATTCCCGGTGCCATTCCTGAATTCCTGGTGCCATTCCCCTTATTCCTGATGCCATTCCTTGTTCCCGGTGCCATTCCCGTTATTCCTGATGCCATTCCCAGTGCCATTCCCGAATTCCCAATGCCATTCCCGAATTCCCGGTGCCATTCCCGTTGCTTCCGATGCCATTCCCGTAATTCCCGGTGCCATTCCTGTTCTTCCTGATGCCATTCCCGGTGCCATTCCCGTTATTCCCGGTGCCATTCCCATTCTTCCTGATGCCGTTCCCATTATTCCCGATGCCATTCCTGATGCCGTTCCTGTTATTCCCGGTGCCATTCCCGAATTCCCGGTGCCATTCCCGGTGCCATTCCCGAACTCCCGATGCCATTCCTGATGGTCATTCCCGAATTCCCGGTGCCATTCCTGAATTCCCAATGCCATTCCCGTTGTTTTCGATGCCATTCCCGTTATTCCTGATGCCATTCCCAAGTTCCCAGTGCCATTCCTGATGGCCATTCCTGAATTCCCAGTGCCATTCCTGAATTCCTGGTGTCATTCCCCTTATTCCCGATGCCATTCCTCGTTCCCGGTGCCATTCCCATTATTCCCGATGCCATTCCCAATGGTCATTCCCGGTGCCATTCCCGGATTCCCAATGGTCATTCCTGAATTCCCGGTGCCATTCCCGGATTCCCGGTGCCATTCCCGTTATTCCTGATGCCATTCCCAGTGCCATTCCCGAATTCCCAATGCCATTCCCAAATTCCCGGTGCCATTCCCATTGCTTCCGATGCCATTCCCGTTACTCCTGATGCCGTTCCTGGTGCCATTCCCGTTATTCCCGGTGCCATTCTGGATTCCCAATGGTCATTCCTGAATTCCCGGTGCCATTCCCATTGTTTCCGATGCCATTCCCGTAATTCCTGGTGCCTTTCCGAACTCCCGGTGCCATTCCCAGTGCCATTCCTGTTCTTCCCGATGCCGTTCCCGATGCCATTCCCGTTATTCCCAGTGCCATTCCCATTGTTCCTGATGCCGTTCCCATTATTCCCGATGCCATTCCTGATGCCATTCCTGTTATTCCCGGTGCCATTCCCGAATTCCCAGTGCCATTCCCAAATTCCCGGTGCCATTCCTGTTGTTCCCGATGCCGTTCCCGTTACTCCCAATCCCATTCCTGGTGCCATTCCCATTGTTCCCGATGCCATTCCCATTATTCCCAGTGCCATTCCCGGATTCCTGGTGCCATTCCCATTATTCCTGATGGCCATTCCCGGTGCCATTCCCATTATTCCCGAGGCCATTCCCAATGGTCATTCCTGAATTCCCGGTGCCATTCCCGTTGTTCCCGATGCCATTCCTGAACTCCCGGTGCCATTCCCGGTCTCCCAGGGCCGGGGCGCGCTCCAGGACATCCCGCAGGTGCCGCTGTTCCGGACGCTCTGCAAGGCCGCGCTGTCGGTCAGAGCCGTGCGCGACATCGTCCCCACCCTGCGCCGGGCCATCGCCACCGCCATGGAGGGGACACCTGGTGAGGGCACGGGGACATCCCGGAATTCCCCCAAAATTCCCCTGGGATGGGGTTTGGGGCATGGGAATCCCAAAAATTCCCATGGGGATGAACTGGGGGGATCCCAAAATCAGCCCCTGGATGGGGAATTTCCGTCCCCTCCCTGCTTGGGGCCATCGCCACCGCCATGGAGGGGACACCCGGTGAGGTCACGGGGACATCCCGGAATTCCCCCAAAATTCCCCTGGGATGGGGTTTGGGGTGTGGGAATCCCAAAATTCCCATGTGGAGGAGTTTTGGGAGGGAAAGAATCCCAAAATCAGCCCCGGGATGGGGAATTTCCGTCCCCACCCTGCTCGGGGCCATCGCCACCGCCATGGAGGGGACACCTGGTGAGGGAACGGGGACGTCCCAGAATTCCCCCAAAATTCCCCCGGAATGGGGATCCCAAAATCAGCCCCGGGATAGGGTTTGGGGGGGGTTGGAACCCCAAAATTTCCCTGGGGTTGGGATCCCAAAATCAGCCCCCATGGAGTGGGGAATTTGGGAGGGAAAGAATCCCAGAATCTCCCTGTGAGGGGTTTGGGATGGGGAGAGGAATCCCAAAATTCCCATGGAGGGGAGTTTGGGATGGGAGGAATCCCAAAATTCCCATGGGGAGGAGTTTGGGATGGGAGGAATCTCAACATTCCCATGTGGAGGAGTTTTGGGAGGGAGGGGATCCCAAAATCAGCCCCGGGGTGGGGAATTTGGGGAGGTTGGAATCCTGAAATTCCCCCCATGAGGAATTTGGGAGGGGAGGAATCCCAAAGTCAGCCCCAGCATGGGAAATCTGGGGAGGAGAAATCCCAAAATTCCCCTGGAGAGAGATTTTGGGAGGAGGAATCCCAAAATCAGCCCTGGGATGAGGAATTGGAGAGGGATTGGAATCCCAAAATTTCCTTGGGGTTGGGATCCCAAAATCAGCCCCCATGGGGTGGGGAATTTGGGAGGGAAAGAATCCCAGAATCTCCCTGTGAGGGGTTTGGGATGGGAGGAATCCCGAAATTCCCATGGAGAGGAGTTTGGGATGGGAGGAATCCCAAAATTCCCATGGAGGGGAGTTTGGGATGGGAGGAATCCGAGAATTCCCCCAGTGAGAAATTTGGGGAGGGAACCCCCCTAAGGCACTTTTGGGGCACCCGGTGGGATTTGGGGTGACCCCCCCATGGATTTGGGGGGTTTTGGGATGGGATTTGGGATTTTGGGGTGTCTGGGGATGGAATTTGGGATCAGGTGGAATTTGGGGTGACCCCTCCTGGATTTGGGGGGTTTTGGGATGGGATTTTGGGGTGTCTGGGGATGGAGGTTTGGGATCAGGTGGGATTTGGGGGGTTTTGGGATGGGATTTGGGATTTTGGGGTGTCTGGGGATGGAATTTGGGATCAGGTGGAATTTGGGGTGACCCCTCCTGGATTTGGGGGATTTTGGGATGGGATTTGGGATTTTGGGGTGTCTGGGGATGGAGGTTTGGGATCAGGTGGAATTTGGGGTGACCCCTCCTGGATTTGGGGGGATTTTGGGATGGGATTTTGGGGTGTCTGGGGATGGAGGTTTGGGATCAGGTGGGATTTGGGGGGGTTTTGGGATGGGATTTGGGATTTTTGGGGGTCTCTGGGGATGGAATTTGGGATCAGGTGGGATTTGGGGTGACCCCTCCTGGATTTGGGGTATTTTGGGATGGGATTTGGGATTTTGGGGTGTCTGGGGATGGAATTTGGGATCAGGTGGGATTTGGGGTGACCCCCATGGATTTGGGGGTGTTTTGGGATGGGATTTGGGGTTTTGGGGTGTCTGGGGATGGAACTTTGGGGTTGGGGACACCGGGATGGTTTTGGGGCTGTTTGAGGGCTTTGGAGCCAGTTTCTGGAGGTTTTTTGGGGTTTTTTGGGATCGAGGGGCTCAGACCCCCCCCCCAAAAGGATTTTGGGGTCCCCGTAGGCCCCGTGTTCGTGGAGCTGCCCATCGATGTCCTCTACCCCTTCCACGTGGTCCAGAAGGAGATCGGGGGCCCCAAAACCCCGCGGGGGCTGCGGGGGAAACTCGTCCAGTGGTGAGAGGAACCCCCCCAAAAAAACCCCAAAGAACCCCCCCCAAAAAAAACCCCAACCCAAAAAAAAAAACCCAGGAAAAAACCCCACAAATCCCCCAAAAACCAACAAAAATTTCCAACCCCCCCCAAAAAAAACCCCAAAAAACCCACAAATAACCCAACCCCCCCCAAAAAAACCCAAAACCCCAAAAAAAGCACAAAACCCCAAACCCTCCCCCCCAAAATCCCCCCAAAATACCTCCAAAAAAAGCCCCAACCCCCAAAAAATCCCCCAAAAACTCCCCCAAAAAACCAAAAAAAAACCCAAAACCAAAAAAAAACCAAAAAAGACCCCAACCCTCCCAAAAAAGCCCCCCAAAAATCCCATAAAACCCCCAAAAAAAACCCAAATCCCACAAAAACCCAAAAAACCCCAACCACCCCCAAAAAGCCTCCCCCCCAAAAACAAGCCCCCCCCAAATCCCCAAAAACCCGCAGAAAAACCCCAAAAGCCCCCAAACCCCCCAAAAGAACCCCCCAAAATCCTGAAAAAAGACCCCAAACCCCCCAAAAGACCTCTCCCCCAAAAACTTCCCCCCCAAAAACCCCAGAAAAACCAAAAAACCCCAAATCCCACAAACATCCCAAAAAAACCCCAAATCCCCCAAAATACCTCCCCCTCAAAAACCCCAGAAAAACCCAAAAAACCCCAAATCCCACCAAAAAAAACCAAAAAGCCCCCCAAAACCTCCTCCCGCTCCCAAAAAAATCCCCCCAAAACCCCAGAAAAACCCCAAAAAGCCCCAAATCCCACAAAAACCCCAAATCCCCGCAGGTACCTCGGGAATTACCTCCAGGATCTCTTCGCGGGGGCCTGGGAGCCGCGGGACCCGACGCCGTTGCCCCTGCGCGTCCCCACGGCCGCCCCCGAGCAGGTGCGGGACCCCAAAACGGGGCGAAAACCCCAAAAATGGGGCGAAAACCACAAAAACAGGGTGAAAACCGCAAAAACAGGGGGAAAACCCCCAAAAATGGGGCGAAAACCCCCCAAAACAGAGGGAAAATCCCAAAAACAGGGGGGAAACCCCAAAAACAGGGCGAAAACCTCATAATCCCCAAAGCTGGGGGGAAAACCCCAAAAAGGGGCAGAAAATCTCAAAAGCGGGGAAAAACCTCTGAAAACGGGAGGAAAACCCCAAAGGCAGGGTGATAACCCCAAAAATGGGGGGAAAACCCCAAAAGTGGGGGGAAAACCCCAAAAACGGGGGGGAAACCCCATAAAAGGGGTGAAAACCCCAAAAGTGGGGGGAAAACCCCAAAAATGGGGTGAAAACCCCAAAAACGGGGGGAAAACCCCATAAAAGGGGTGAAAACCCCAAAAGTGGGGGGAAAACCCCAAAAATGGGGTGAAAACCCCAAAAACGGGGGGAAAACCCCATAAAAGGGGTGAAAACCCCAAAAGTGGGGGAAAAACCCCAAAAGTGGGGGGAAAACCCCAAAAACGGGAAAAGCCCAAAAACGAGGGGAAAAACCCCAAAGCTGGGGTGATAACCCCAAAAATGGGGGGAAAACCCCAAAAAGTGGGGGGAAACCCCCAAAACTGGGAGGAAAACCCCAAAAAATGGGGAGAACCCCAAAAAATTGGGAAAACCCCAAAAACGGGGAGATAACCCCAAAAATGGGGCAAAAACCTGAAAACCGGGGGGAAAACCCTAAAGCCGGGACAAAACCCCAAAAAATGGGGTGAAAACCCCAAAAGTGGGGGGAAAACCCCAAAAATGGGGTGAAAACCCCAAAAAATGGGGGGAAAACCCCATAAAAGGGGTGAAAACCCCAAAACCGGGGGGAAAACCCCAAAACCGGGGGGAAAACCCCAAAGCTGGGGCGATAACCCCAAAAATGGGGTGAAAACCCCAAAAGCGGGGGAAAACCCCAAAACTGGGGGGAAAACCCCAAAAAATGGGGTGAAAGCCCAAAAAATGGGGGAAACCCCCAAAAACGGGGAGATAACCCCAAAAATGGGGCGAAAACCTGAAAACCGGAGTGAAAACCCTTAAAGCCGGGCAAAACCCCAAAAAATGGGGTGAAAACCCCAAATTGGGGGGAAAACCCCAAAAACAGGGGGGAAACCCCAAAAATGGGGTGAAAACCCCAAAACCGGGGGGAAAACCCCAAAGATGGGGTGAAAACCCCAAAACCGGGGGGAAAACCCCAAAGCTGGGGCGATCACCCCAAAACTGGGGGGAAAACCCCAAAAGTGGGGGGAAAACCCCAAAATGGGGGGACTTGGGATGGGGTTGAGGGGTTGGGGATGGATTTGGGGTCCGGTTTTGGGATGGGATTGGAGGGATTTGGGGGCGGTTTGGGGTGGGGTTGATTTGGGATATGATGGGGGGGTTTCGGGATGGGGTTGGGATGGGGTTGGGATGGGGTTGGGATGGGGTTGGGTGGGGTTGGGATGGGGTTGGGATGGGGTTGGGATGGGGTTGGGATGGGATTGAGGTTTCGGGATGGGTTTGGGATGGGATTGGGGTTTGGGATGGGGTTGGGATGGGATTGGGGTTTGGGATGGGGTTGGGGTTTGGGATGGGGTTGGGATGGGATTGGGGTTTGGGATGGGGTTGGGATGGGTTTTGGGGGGGTTTTGGGATGGGATTGAAGGGTTTGGGATGAACTGGGGGGTTTTGGGATGGGATTGGGGTGGGGTTGGGATGGGATTGAATGGTTTGGGATGGATTTTTTGGGGGGGTTTTGGAGGGATTGCGGGATTTTGGGATGGGATTGAGAGTTTTGGGATGGGTTTGGGATGGGTTGAGGGGCTTTGGGGTGGGGTTGAGGGGATTTGGGATGGACTGAGGGTTTTTAGGATGGGTTTGGGGTGGATTGGGATGAGTTTGGGATGGGATTGGGGGAGTTTTGGGATGGGATTGGGATGGATTTGGGGGGGTTGGGATGGGGTTGGGATGGGATTGGGGTCTTGGGGATGGGATTGGGATGGGGTTGAGGTTTTGGGATGGGTTTGGGATGGATTGGGATGGGGTTTTGGGGGGTTTTGGGGTGGGATTGAAGGGTTTGGGATGAATTGGGGGGTTTTGGGATGGGGTTGGGTGGGATTGGGGGGGTTTTGGGATGGGGTTGGGTGGGATTGGGGGAGTTTTGGGATGGGATTGGGATGGATTGGGGGGGTTTGGGATGGGATTGGGATGGGATTGGGGTGGGATTGAGGTTTCGGGATGGGTTTGGGATGGATTGGGATGGGTTTTTGGGGGGTTTTGGGATGGGATTGAAGGGTTTGGGATGAATTGGGGGGGTTTGGGATGGGGTTGAGGTGGGATTGGGATGGATTGAAGGGTTTGGGATGGATTTTTTGGGGGGGTTTTGGATGGATTGGGGGATTTTGGGATGGGATTGAGGGTTTTGGGATGGGTTTGGGATGGGTTGAAGGGATTTGGGGTGGGGTTGAGGGGATTTGGGATGGACTGAGGGTTTTTAGGATGGGTTTGGGGTGGATTGGGATAGGTTTGGGATGGGATTGGGATGGATTGGGGGATTCGAGATGGATTGTGGGGTTTTGGGGGGGTTTGGGATGGGTTTGGGATGGATTGGGGGGGGTGGGATGGATTGGGATGGATTGGGGGTTTTGGGATGGGTTTGGGGTGGATTGGAGGGGTTTGGGGTGGGTTTGGGATGGATTGGAGGGGTTTGGGATGGGTTTGGGGGGGTTGGGATGGGTTTGGGATGGATTGGAGGGGTTTGGGGTGGGTTTGGGATGGATTGGGGGTTTTGGGATGGATTGGAGGGGTTTGGGATGGATTGGGGGGGGTTGGAATGGGTTTGGGATGGATTGGAGGGGTTTGGGATGGATTGGGATGGATTGGGAGGGGTTGGGATGGGGTTGGGATGGGATTGAAAGGTTTGGGATGGCTTTGGGGTGCAGTTGAGGGGTTTTGGGATGGATTGGGGGATTTTGGGATGGGTTTGGGGTGGGTTTTTGGGATGGATTGGGGGTTTTGGGATGGATTGAAGGGGTTGGGATGGGGTTGGGATGGGATTGAAGGGTTTGGGATGAGCTGGTTTTGGGGCTGTCTAAACCGGGCTGGTTTGGGGTTAATTTGGGCTGTTTGGGGTTAATCCCGACTGGTTTAGGATTAATCCTGGCTGTTTGGGGTTAATCCCGGCTGGTTTGGGGCTGTCTAAGGCTGGTTTGGGGCTGTCTAAGGCGGGTTTTGGGGTTAATTTGGGCTGTTTGGGGTTAATCCCGGCTGGTTTGGGGCTGTCTAAGGCGGGTTTTGGGGTTAATCCCGGCTCTTTGGGGTTAATCCAGGATTGGGGCTGTCTAAGGCGGGTTTTGGGGTTAATCCTGGCTCTTTGGGGTTAATCCCGGCTCTTTGGGGGTAATCCCGGCTCTTTGGGGTTAATCCAGGATTGGGGCTGTCTAAGGCAGGTTTTGGGGTTAATCCTGGCTCTTTGGGGTTAATCCCGGCTCTTTGGGGTTAATCCAGGATTGGGGCTGTCTAAGGTGGGTTTTGGGGTTAATCCTGGCTCTTTGGGGTTAGTCCCGGCTCTTTGGGGTTAATCCAGGATTGGGGCTGTCTAAGGCGGGTTTTGGGGTTAATCCTGGCTCTTTGGGGTTAATCCCAGCTCTTTGGGGTTAATCCAGGATTGGGGCTGTCTAAGGTGGGTTTTGGGGTTAATCCTGGCTCTTTGGGGGTAATCCCGGCTCTTTGGGGTTAATCCAGGATTGGGGCTGTCTAAAGTGGGTTTTGGGGTTAATCCTGGCTCTTTGGGGTTAATCCTGGCTCTTTGGGGTTAATGCAGGATTGGGGCTGTCTAAGGCGGGTTTTGGGGTTAATTTGGGCTCTTTGGGGTTAATTTGGGCTCTTTGGGGTTAATCCAGGATTGGGGCTGTCTAAGGCGGGTTTTGGGGTTAATCCCGGCTCTTTGGGGGTAATCCTGGCTCTTTGGGGTTAATCCAGGATTGGGGCTGTCTAAGGCAGGTTTTGGGGTTAATCCCGGCTCTTTGGGGTTAATGCAGGATTGGGGCTGTCTAAGACGGGTTTTGGGGTTAATCCCGGCTCATTGGGGTTAATCCAGGTTTGGGGCTGTCTAAGGCGGGTTTTGGAGTTAATCCTGGCTCTTTGGGGTTAATCCCAGCTCTTTGGGGTTAATCCCGGCTCATTGGGGTTAATCCCGGATTGGGGCTGTCTAAGGTGGGTTTTGGGGTTAATCCCGGCTCTTTGGGGTTAATCCTGGGTCTTTGGGGTTAATCCAGGATTGGGGCTGTCTAAGGTGGGTTTTGGGGTTAATCCCGGCTCTTTGGGGTTAATCCCGGCTCTTTGGGGTTAATCCAGGATTGGGGCTGTCTAAGGTGGGTTTTGGGGTTAATCCCAGCTCATTGGGGTTAATCCCGGCTCATTGGGGTTAATCCTGGATTGGGGCTGTCTAAGGTGGGTTTTGGGGTTAATCCCAGCTCATTGGGGTTAATCCTGGCTCTTTGGGGTTAATCCAGGATTGGGGCTGTCTAAGGTGGGTTTTGGGGTTAATCCCGGCTCATTGGGGTTAATCCCGGATTGGGGTTGTCTGAGGCGGGTTTTGGGGTTAATCCCGGCTCTTTGGGGTTAATCCCGGCTCTTTGGGGTTAATCCAGGATTGGGGCTGTCTAAGGTGGGTTTTGGGGTTAATCCTGGCTCTTTGGGGTTAATCCTGGCTCTTTGGGGTTAATCCCGGCTCTTTGGGGTTAATCCAGGATTGGGGCTGTCTAAGGCGGGTTTTGGGGTTAATCCTGGCTCTTTGGGGTTAATCCCGGCTCTTTGGGGTTAATCCAGGATTGGGGCTGTCTAAGGCGGGTTTTGGGGTTAATCCTGGCTCTTTGGGGTTAATCCCGGCTCTTTGGGGTTAATCCAGGATTGGGGCTGTCTAAGGCGGGTTTTGGGGTTAATCCTGGCTCTTTGGGGGTAATCCCGGCTCTTTGGGGTTAATCCTGGCTCTTTGGGGGTAATCCCGGCTCTTTGGGGTTAATCCAGGATTGGGGCTGTCTAAGGTAGGTTTTGGGGTTAATCCTGGCTCTTTGGGGTTAATCCTGGCTCTTTGGGGTTAGTCCCAGCTCTTTGGGGTTAATCCAGGATTGGGGCTGTCTAAGGCGGGTTTTGGGGTTAATCCCGGCTCTTTGGGGTTAATGCAGGATTGGGGCTGTCTAAGACGGGTTTTGGGGTTAATCCCGGCTCATTGGGGTTAATCCAGGTTTGGGGCTGTCTAAGGCGGGTTTTGGAGTTAATCCTGGCTCTTTGGGGTTAATCCCGGCTCTTTGGGGGTTAATCCTGGCTCATTGGGGTTAATCCCGGATTGGGGCTGTCTAAGGTGGGTTTTGGGGTTAATCCCAGCTCATTGGGGTTAATCCTGGCTCTTTGGGGTTAATGCAGGATTGGGGCTGTCTAAGACGGGTTTTGGGGTTAATCCCGGCTCTTTGGGGGTTAATCCTGGCTCTTTGGGGTTAATCCTGGATTGGGGCTGTCTAAGGTGGGTTTTGGGGTTAATCCTGGCTCTTTGGGGTTAATCCTGGCTCTTTGGGGTTAATCCAGGATTGGGGCTGTCTAAGGCGGGTTTTGGGGTTAATCCTGGCTCTTTGGGGTTAATCCTGGCTCTTTGGGGTTAATCCCGGCTCTTTGGGGTTAATCCAGGTCCAGCGCTGTGCGGAGCTGCTCAGCCGCGCCCGGCGGCCGCTGGTGCTCGTGGGCAGCCAGGCCCTGCTGCCCCCCACGCCGGCCGAGGAGCTGCGGTGAGCGGCCGGACTGGGAGGGACTGGGATGGACTGGGAGGGATTGGGAGGGACTGGGATACATTAGGATGGACTGGGAGGGATTGGGAGGGACTGGGATACATTAGGATGGACTGGGAGGGAATGGGAGGGATTGGGATGAACTGGGAGGGATTGGGTGGGATTGGGATGGACTGGGAGGAACTAGGAAGGAGTGGGAGGGATTGGGAGGGACTGGGAGGGACTGGGATACATTGGGAGGGACTGGGATGGACTGGGAGGGACTGGGAGGCATTGGGAGGGGATTGGGAGGGACTGGGAGGGATTGGGATGGACTGGGAAGGACTGGGAGAGATTTAGGATGGACTGGGATCTGGATGGAGCTGATTTTGGGGCCAAATGGAGCCGTTTTTGGGGCCAAACCGAGCCATTTTTGGGGCCAAACCGAACCAGTTCGGGATGAAACCGAGCCAGTTTTGGGTCCAAACTGAGCCAGTTTAGGCCCCCAGTTGAGCTGATTTTGAGGCCAAACGGAGCCAGTTTGGGATCTGGATGGAGCCAATTTTGGGTCCGAACAGAGCCAGTTTGGGATCTGGATGGAGACGATTTTGGAGCCAAACGGAGCCAGTTTGGGGCCAAACGGAGCCAGTTTGGGATCAGGATGGAGCCGATTTTGGGGCTAAACGGAGCCAGTTTGGGATCAGGATGGAGCCAATTTTGGGGCCAAACCGAGCCAGTTTGGGATCAGGATGGAGCCGTTTTTGGGGCCAAACCGAGCCAGTTTGGGATCTGGATGGAGCCGTTTTTGGGGCCAAACCGAGCCAGTTTGGGATCAGGATGCAGCCACTTTTAGGGCCAAACGGAGCCAGTTTGGGATCAGGATGGAGCCGATTTTGGGGCTAAACGGAGCCAGATTGGGATCTGGATGGAGCCGATTTTGGATCCAAATGGAGCCGTTTTTGGGTCCAAACCGAGCCAGTTTGGGATCAGGATGGAGCTGATTTTGGGTTCAAATGGAGCCAATTTTGGATCCAAACCGAGCCAGTTTGGGATCAGGATGGAGCCGTTTTTGGGTCCAAACGGAGCCAGTTTGGGATCAGGATGGAGCCGTTTTTGGGTCCAAACGGAGCTGTTTTTGGGTCCAAACCGAGCCAGTTTGGGATCTGGATGGAGCCAATTTTAGGGCCAAACTGAGCCAGTTTGGGTCCAAACCGAGCCAGTTTGGGATCAGGATGGAGCCGATTTTGGGTTCAAATGGAGCCAATTTTGGATCCAAACCGAGCCAGTTTGGGATCTGGATGGAGCCGTTTTTGGGTCCAAACGGAGCCAGTTCGGGATCTGGATGGAGCCGTTTTTGGGTCCAAACGGAGCCGTTTTTGGGTCCAAACCGAGCCAGTTTGGGATCTGGATGGAGCCAATTTTGGGGCCAAACTGAGCCAGTTTGGGTCCAAACCGAGCCAGTTTGGGATCAGGATGGAGCCAATTTTGGATCCAAACGGAGCCGTTTTTGGGTCCAAATGGAGCCAGTTTGGGATCAGGATGGAGCCGTTTTTGGATCCAAATGGAGCCGTTTTTGGATCCAAATGTAGCCATTTTTGGATCCAAATGTAGCCACTTTTGGGTCCAAACCGAGCCAGTTTGGGTCCAAACGGAGCCAGTTTGGGATCTGGATGGAGCCATTTTTGGATCCAAATGTAGCCATTTTTGGATCCAAATGTAGCCACTTTTGGGTCCAAACCGAGCCCGTTTGGGTCCAAATGGAGCCAGTTTGGGATCAGGATGGAGCCGTTTTTGGATCCAAATGTAGCCATTTTTGGATCCAAATGTAGCCACTTTTGGGTCCAAACCGAGCCCGTTTGGGTCCAAACGGAGCCAGTTTGGCCCCCCCAGGCCGTTCCCACTGACCCCTCCCCTGTCCCCAGCTCGGCCCTGGAGTCCCTGGGTGTCCCCTGCTACCTGGGCGGGGCGGCGCGGGGGCTGCTGTCCCCCGAGTGTCCCCTGCTGCTGCGGCAGAACCGCCGCGACGCCCTGCGCGACGCCGACCTCGTGCTGCTGGCAGGTACCTGTGGGGACACGGGGACAGCCCCGAGCGTCCCCTGTCCCCTCCTGAGCCCTCGCTGTCCCCTCCCCAAGGGACAGTCTGCGATTTCCGCCTGTCCTACGGCCGCCTCTTCGGCCGCGGCACCGCCGTGGTGGCCGTCAACCGCAACCGGACGCAGCTGCTGCGCAATTCCGACGTCTTCTGGAAGCCGCGGCTGGCCCTGCAAGGTCAGGGGGGCAGTGGGGACACAAATCGGGACTTTGGGGCCACAAATCGGGACTTTGGGGTCACAAGTGAGGTGGTTTTGGGTCAGAATGAGGTGGTTTTGGGTCAAACCGCGACCGGACGCAGCTGCTGCGCAATTCTGACGTCTTCTGGAAGCCGGGGACAGTGGGGACACAAGTGAGGCAGTTCGGGGTCAAAAAGAGGCGGTTTGGGGTCAAAATGAGGCGGTTTGGGGTCAAAAAGAGGTGGTTTTCGGGTCAAAAAGAGGCGGTTTGGGGTGAAAATGAGGCGGTTTTGGGTCAAACCGCAACCGGACGCAGCTGCTGCGCAATTCCGACGTCTTCTGGAAGCTGGGGACAGTGGGGACACAAATCGGGACTTTGGGGACACAAATCGGGACTTTGGGGTCACAAATGAGGTGGTTTTGGGTCAGAATGAGGCGGTTTTGGGTCAGAATGAGGCGGTTTGGGATCAAAATGAGGTGGTTTGGGCCAGAATGAGGTGGTTTGGGGTCAGAAATGAGGTGGTTTGGGCCAGAATGAGGCGGTTTTGGCATCAGAATGAGGCAGTTTTGGGTCAAACGGCGACCAGACGCAGCTGCTGCGCAATTCCGACGTCTTCTGGAAGCCGCGGCTGGCCGTGCAAGGTCAGGGGGGCAGTGGGGACACAAATCGGGACTTTGGGGACACAAATTGGGACTTTGGGGTCACAAGTGAGGCAGTTTTGGGTCAGAATGAGGTGGTTTTGGGTCAAAAAGAGGCGGTTTTGGGGTCAGAATGAGGCAGTTTTGGGTCAAACCGCGACCGGACGCAGCTGCTGCGCAATTCCGACGTCTTCTGGAAGCCGGGGACAGTGGGGACACAAATCGGGACTTTGGGGACACAAATCGGGACTTTGGGGTCACAAATGAGGTGGGTTTGGGTCAGAATGAGGCGGTTTTGGGTCAGAATGAGGCGGTTTGGGATCAAAATGAGGTGGTTTGGGCCAGAATGAGGTGGTTTGGGGTCAGAAATGAGGTGGTTTGGGCCAGAATGAGGCGGTTTTGGCATCAGAATGAGGCAGTTTTGGGTCAAACGGCGACCAGACGCAGCTGCTGCGCAATTCCGACGTCTTCTGGAAGCCGCGGCTGGCCCTGCAAGGTCAGGGGGGCAGTGGGGACACAAATCGGGACTTTGGGGCCACAAATCGGGACTTTGGGGTCACAAGTGAGGTGGTTTTGGGTCAGAATGAGGTGGTTTTGGGTCAAACCGCGACCGGACGCAGCTGCTGCGCAATTCTGACGTCTTCTGGAAGCCGGGGACAGTGGGGACACAAGTGAGGCAGTTCGGGGTCAAAAAGAGGCGGTTTGGGGTCAAAATGAGGCGGTTTGGTGTCAAAAAGAGGTGGTTTTCGGGTCAAAAAGAGGCGGTTTGGGGTGAAAATGAGGCGGTTTTGGGTCAAACCGCAACCGGACGCAGCTGCTGCGCAATTCCGACGTCTTCTGGAAGCCGGGGACAGTGGGGACACAAATCGGGACTTTGGGGACACAAATCGGGACTTTGGGGTCACAAATGAGGTGGTTTTGGGTCAGAATGAGGCGGTTTGGGGTCAGAATGAGGCGGTTTTGGGTCACAATGAGGTGGTTTTGGGGTCAAAAAGAGGCGGTTTTGGGTCAGAATGAGGCAGTTTTGGGGTCAAACTGAGGCAGTTTTGGGTCCCCAACTGAGCTGGTTTTGGGGTCAAACCGAGCCAGTTTGGGGTCATGGCTGAGCTGGTTTTGGGGGTCCCAACCAAGCCACTTTTGGGGCCAAACCAAGAGTTTGGGTCCTTGACTGAGCTGGTTTTGGGGTCAAACTGAACCAGTTTGGGGCTTTGACTGAACTGGGGTTGGGGTCAAATTGAGCTGGTTTTGGGGTCAAACGGAGCCAATTTGGGGCCTCAACCGAGCTGGTTTTGGGGCCAGACTGAGCCAGGTTGGGGCCCCAAATGAGACACATTTGGGGTCAAACCGAGCTGGTTTTGGGGTCAAAGAGAACCAGTTTGAAGTCTCAAGTGCACCATTTTTGGGATCGAACTGAGCTGGTTTGGGGTGTCCCAACCAAGCCATTTTTGGGGTCAAACCGAGCCAGTTTGGGGCCTCAACCAAGCCGCTTTTGGGGCCAAACGGGGCTGCTTTGGGATCTGGATGGAGCCGCTTTTGGGGTCAAACTGAGCCAGTTGGGGACCTCGACTGAGCCACTTTTAGGGTCAAACCAAGCCAGATTGGGGCCCCAGCTGAGGCACATTTGGGGTCAAGCCAAGCTGGTTTTGGGGTCAAACTGAGCCAGTTTGGGGCCTCAACGGAGCCAGTTTGGGGCCCCAACAGAACAGTTTTGGCGCCCCAACCAAGCCAGTTTTGGGGCCAAATGGAGCCAGTTTGGGGCTCCCAACAGAGCTGGTTTTGGGGCCAAATGGGGCCGGTTTGGGGCCGTCCCCAGCTGGGCCAGTCCCTGGTGACACTCTGGGGTCCCGCAGGTGACCCCGCGTCCTTCATGGTGGCGCTGGCCCGGAGCCTCCAGGATTTCTCCTGCCCCCGGGAGTGGCTGGAGCGGCTCCGAGAGGCCGAGAGGAACAAGGAGCAGCGGAACCGGTGAGGGGACAGGAACGGGGACAGCTGGGACCAGGATGGCGACAGGGATGGGGGTGGGGGACAAGGAAATGGGGTTTTGGGGTCAGACCCCCCCCTCATTGGGGGTTTTGGGGTCAGATCCCCCCCTCATTGGGGGTTTTGGGGTCTGACCCCCTCCTCATTGGGGGTTTTGGGGTCAGACCCCTCCTCACTGGGGGTTTTGGGGTCTGACCCCTCCTCATTGGGGGTTTTGGGGTCTGACCCCCTCCTCATTGGGGGTTTTGGGGTCTGATCCCCCCTTCATTGGGGGTTTTGGGGTCTGACCCCCTCCTCATTGGGGGTTTTGGGGTCTGATCCCCCCTTCATTGGGGGTTTTGGGGTCTGACCCCCTCCTCATTGGGGTTTTGGGGTCAGACTCCGCCTCATTGGAGTTTTGGGGTCTGACCCCTCCTCATTGGGGGTTTTGGGGTCTGACCCCTCCCTCATTGGGGTTTTGGGGTCTGATCCCCCCCTCATTGGGGGTTTTGGGGTCTGACCCCCTCCTCATTGGGGGTTTTGGGGTCTGACCCCCTCCTCATTGGGGGTTTTGGGGTCTGATCCCCCCTTCATTGGGGGTTTTGGGGTCTGACCCCCTCCTCATTGGGGGTTTTGGGGTCTGATCCCCCCTTCATTGGGGGTTTTGGGGTCAGATCCCCCCTCATTGGAGTTTTGGGGTCTGACCCCTCCTCACTGGGGGTTTTGGGGTCTGATCCCCCCCTCATTGGGGGTTTTGGGGTCTGACCCCTCCTCATTGGGGTTTTGGGGTCAAACTCCGCCTCATTGGGGTTTTGGGGTCAGACCCCTCCTCATTGGGGGTTTTGGGGTCTGATCCCCCCTTCATTGGGGGTTTTGGGGTCTGACCCCCTCCTCATTGGGGGTTTTGGGGTCTGATCCCCCCCTCATTGGGGGTTTTGGGGTCAGACCCCTCCTCATTGGGGGTTTTGGGGTCTGATCCCCCCTTCATTGGGGGTTTTCAGGTCTGACCCCCTCCTCATTGGGGGTTTTGGGGTCTGATCCCCCCCTCATTGGGGGTTTTGGGGTCTGACCCCTCCTCATTGGGGTTTTGGGGTCAAACTCCGCCTCATTGGGGTTTTGGGGTCAGACCCCTCCTCATTGGGGGTTTTGGGGTCAGACCCCTCCTCATTGGGGGTTTTGGGGTGTGACCCCCCCTCATTGGGGTTTTGGGGTCAGACCCCTCCTCATTGGAGTTTTGGGGTCAGACTCCCCCCTCATTGGGGTTTTGGGGTCAGACCCCTCCTCATTGGGGGTTTTGGGGTCTGACCCCCCCTCATTGGGGTTTTGGGGTCAGACCCCTCCCCTCATTGGGGTTTTGGGGTCAGACCCCTCCTCATTGGGGGTTTTGGGGTCTGACCCCCCCTCATTGGGGTTTTGGGGTCAGACCCCTCCCCTCATTGGGGTTTTGGGGTCAGACCCCTCCTCATTGGGGGTTTTGGGGTCTGACCCCCCCTCATTGGGGTTTTGGGGTCAGACCCCCCCCCCTCATTGGGGTTTTGGGGTCAGACCCCCTCCTCATTGGGGTTTTGGGGTCAGACCCCTCCTCATTGCCCTTTTCCTGCAGGGACAAGGCCGCGGTGTCCCCTCCGTGTCACCTGAACCCGCTGGCGCTGCTGCAGGCCGTGGACCAGGTGTTGCCACCCCACAGCCTCTTGGTGGCCGACGGAGGCGACTTCGTGGGCACGGCCGCCTACATCGTCCGACCCCGCCGGCCGCTGGCCTGGCTGGACCCCGGTATGGCCGCCCCCGCGGGGACAGTGCGGGGACACGGCCGGATCCCACAGGACACGGGGGGGGACACTGCAGGGACACCCAGGGACAGCGTGGGGACACGGCTGGATCCCACGGGGACACACACGGACCACGTGGGGACACGCAGGGACACGGCCAGGCAGTGTGGGGACATGGCCCAGCCCCACAGGGACACGGCCGGACCCCGTGGGGACACGGCCAGACCCTGCAGGGACACGGCCAGACTGCGTGGGGACACGCGGGGACAGCTCGGGGACACGATCAAACCTTGAGGGGACACGCGGGGACAGCTCCGGGACATGATCAAACCTTGAGGGGACACGCGGGGACAGCTCCGGGACATGATCAAACCTTGAGGGGACACGCGGGGACAGCTCCGGGACACGGTCAAACCCTGTGGGGACACGCGGGGACAGCTCGGGGACAGCTCCGGGACATGCGGGGACAGCTCCGGGACACGATCAAACCCTGTTGGGACACGCGGGGACAGCTCCAGGACAGCTCCGGGACACGCGGGGACAGCTCCGGGACATGATCAAACCTTGAGGGGACACGCGGGGACAGCTCCAGGACAGCTCCGGGACACGCGGGGACAGCTCCGGGACACGATCAAACCCTGTTGGGACACGCGGGGACAGCTCCAGGACAGCTCCGGGACATGCGGGGACAGCTCCGGGACACGATCAAACCCTGTGGGGACACGCAGGGACAGCTCGGGGACACGGGGGGACAGCTCGGGGACAGCTCGGGGACACGGTCAAACCTTGCGGGGACACGCGGAGACGGCTCGGGCACACGCGGGGACAGCTCGGGGACAGTTCCGGGACACGTGGGGACAGCTCCGGGACACGATCAAACCTTGTGGGGACACGCGGGAACAGCTCCGGGACACGCGGGGACAGCTCGGGGACAGCTCCGGGACACGGTCAAACCCTGTGGGGACACGCGGGGACAGCTCCGGGACACGCGGGGACAGCTCGGGGACAGCTCCGGGACACGGTCAAACCTTGCGGGGACACGCGGGGACAGCTCCGGGACACGGTCAAACCTTGCGGGGACACGCGGGGACAGCTCCGGGACTCGGCCGGCCCCGGCCGGTGCAGTGGCCGCTGATGTCCCCGCGCTGTCCCCGCGCTGTCCCGGCAGGTCCCTTCGGCACCCTGGGCGTGGGCGGAGGATTCGCGCTCGGGGCCAAACTGTGCCGGCCCGAGGCGGAGGTGACAGCGGGGACAGCGGGGGATGGGGGGGACATCGGGGACATGGGGGACAGAGGGGACATTGGGGGGATGTGGGGTGGGAAGGACACCAGGGAGTGTGGGGGGGAGGGGGACACGGGGGGTGGTGGCACTGGGGACATGGGGAGGGGTCACGGAGGGGCACTGGGGACATGGGGTGGCACTGCGGGGACACGGAGGGTGGTGGCACTGGGGGGGACATGGTGGCACTACGGGGACACGGAGGGTGGTGGCACTGGGAGGGACAAGGAGGGTGTGAGGGACACGGAGGGGTGGCACTGGGGCAGGGTGGTGGCACTGGGGGACACGGGGGGTGGGGGTGGTTCAGAGGGTGCCCAGGGCCACCCGCTGGGGACAGCGGTGACATTTGGGGACGGTCCCCAGGTGTGGGTCCTGTACGGGGACGGCTCCCTGGGCTTCAGCCTGATGGAGTTCGACACCTTCGTGCGCCACAAGGTCGCTGTCGCCGTCACCTGGCCCCTGTCCCCTCCCTGTCCCCGCGGTGTCACCCGGCCCCGGGGGTGTCACCTGGCCCCTGTCCCCTCCCTGTCCCCGCGGTGTCACCTGTCCCCTGTCCCCTCCCTGTCCCCAGGGTGTCACCTGTCCCTATCCCTGTCCCTGTCCTGGGAGTGTCACCTGTCCCTGTCCTGGGAGTGTCACCTGTCCCCTGTCCCCTCCCTGTCCCTGGGTGGAGCCCTGGGGGTGTCACCTGTCCTCTGTCCCCGCTGTGTCACCTCTGTCCCCGCTGTCCCGGGGGTGTCACCTGTCTCAGCTGTGTCACCTCTGTCCCCGCTTTGTCACCTCTGTCCCCTCTGTGTCACCTCTGTCCCCTGCTGTCCCCTGTGTCACCTCTGTCCCCACTTTGTCACTTCTGTCCCCTCTGTGTCACCTCTGTCCCCTCTGTTCCCTCTGTCCCCTCTCTCCCCTCTGTGTCGCCTCTGTCCCCTCTGTGTCCCTGCTGTCCCCTCTGTGTCACCTCTGTGTCCCCTCTGTCCCCTCTGTGTCCCTGCTGTCCCCTCTGTGTCACTTCTGTCCCCTCTGTGTCACCTCTGTGTCCCCTCTGTCCCCTCTGTGTCACCGCTGTCCCCTCTGTCCCCTCTCTCCCCTCTGTGTCCCCTCCGTGTCACCTCTGTCCCCTCTGTCCCCTCTGTCCCCTCTGTGTCACCTCTGTCCCCTCTGTCCCCTCTGTGTCCCCTCTGTCCCCGCTTTGTCCCCGCTGTCCCCTCTGTGTTCCCTCTGTCCCCTCTGTGTCCCCGCTGTCCCCTCTGTCCCCTCTGTGTCCCCTCTGTCCCCGCTTTGTCCCCGCTGTCCCCTCTGTGTCCCCTCTGTCCCCTCTGTGTCACCTCTGTCCCCTCTGTCCCCTCTGTGTCCCCTCTGTCCCCGCTTTGTCCCCGCTGTCCCCTCTGTGTCGCCTCTGTCCCCTCTGTGTCCCCTCTGTCCCCTCTGTGTCCCTGCTGTCCCCTCTGTGTCACTTCTGTCCCCTCTGTGTCACCTCTGTGTCCCCTCTGTCCCCTCTGTGTCACCGCTGTCCCCTCTGTCCCCTCTCTCCCCTCTGTGTCACCTCTGTCCCCTCTGTCCCCTCTGTGTCCCCTCTGTCCCCTCCGTGTCACCTCTGTCCCCTCTGTCCCCTCTGTCCCCTCTGTGTCACCTCTGTCCCCTCTGTCCCCTCTGTGTCCCCTCTGTCCCCTCTGTGTCACCTCTGTCCCCTCTGTCCCCTCTGTGTCCCCTCTGTCCCCTCTGTGTCACCTCTGTCCCCTCTGTCCCCTCTGTGTCCCCTCTGTCCCCGCTTTGTCCCCGCTGTCCCCTCTGTGTTCCCTCTGTCCCCTCTGTGTCCCCGCTGTCCCCTCTGTGTCCCCTCTGTCCCCTCTGTGTCACCTCTGTCCCCTCTGTCCCCTCTGTGTCCCCTCTGTCCCCGCTTTGTCCCCTCTGTCCCCTCTGTGTCCCCGCTGTCCCCTCTGTGTCCCCGCTGTCCCCTCTGTGTCACCGCTGTCCTCTCTGTCCCCAGGTGCCGGTGATCGCCCTGGTCGGGAATGACGCCGGCTGGACCCAGATCAGCCGCGAGCAGCTCCCCCTGCTGGGCAGCGCCGTGGGCTGCGGGCTGGCCTACAGCGGTGAGTGACCACTGAGTGACCACTGAGTGACCACTGAGTGACCAGGGAGGGGACACTGGGGACAGCAGGGGGATACTGAGGGGACACCGAGGGGACACCAGCTCAGGCCACCCCCGGTGTCCCCGTGTCACCCCAGCAGTGACAGTGCCACCCCCTGTCACCCCCCCCCGGTGACAATGCCACCCCCAGCAGTGACAGTGCCACCTCTGTCCCTCCCTGGTGACAATGCCACCCCCAGGGCGGTGACAATGCCACCCCCAGCAGTGACAATGCCACCCCCAGGGCGGTGACGGTGCCACCTCTGTCCCTCCCTGGTGACAATGCCACCCCCGGGGCGGTGACAATGGTGGCATCGTCCCTCTGTCCCTCCCTGGTGACAATGCCACCCCCAGCAGTGACAGTGCCACCCCCTGTCACCCCCCCCCCGGTGACAGTGCCACGCCCAGGGCGGTGACAGTGCCGCCCCCAGCAGTGACAGTGCCACCCCCTGTCACCCCCCCCCCGGTGACAGTGCCACGCCCAGGGCGGTGACAGTGCCACCCCCAGCAGTGACAGTGCCACCTCTGTCCCTCCCTGGTGACAATGCCACCCCCAGAAGTGACAGTGCCACCCCCTGTCACCCCCTTGGTGACAGTGCCACCCCCAGCAGTGACAGTGCCACCTCTGTCCCTCCCTGGTGACAATGCCACCCCCAGAAGTGACAGTGCCACCCCGTGTCACCCCCCCGGTGACAGTGCCACCCCCAGAAGTGACAGTGCCACCCCGTGTCACCCCCCCGGTGACAGTGCCACCCCCAGCAGTGACGGTGCCACCTCTGTCCCCCCCGGTGACAGTGCCACCCCCAGCAGTGACAGTGCCACCTCTGTCCCTCCCTGGTGACAATGCCACCCCCAGAAGTGACAGTGCCACCCCGTGTCACCCCCCCGGTGACAGTGCCACCCCCAGCAGTGACGGTGCCACCTCTGTCCCCCCCGGTGACAGTGCCACCCCCAGCAGTGACAGTGCCACCTCTGTCCCTCCCTGGTGACAATGCCACCCCCAGAAGTGACAGTGCCACCCCCTGTCACCCCCTTGGTGACAATGCCACCCCCAGCAGTGACAGTGCCACCCCCAGCAGTGACAGTGCCACCCCGTGTCACCCCCCGGTGACAGTGCCACCCCCAGCAGTGACGGTGCCACCTCTGTCCCCCCCGGTGACAGTGCCACCCCCAGCAGTGACAGTGCCACCTCTGTCCCTCCCTGGTGACAATGCCACCCCCAGAAGTGACAGTGCCACCCCCTGTCACCCCCTTGGTGACAATGCCACCCCCAGCAGTGACAGTGCCACCCCCAGCAGTGACAGTGCCACCTCTGTCCCTCCTTGGTGACAATGCCACCCCCAGCAGTGACAGTGCCACCCCCAGCAGTGACAGTGCCACCTCTGTCCCTCCCTGGTGACAATGCCACCCCCGGCAGTGACAGTGCCACCCCCGGGGCGGTGACGGTGCCACCTCTGTCCCCAGATTACCACGCGGTGGCGGTGGCACTGGGGGGCCGAGGCTTCGTCCTGGACAGCGCCGGGGACACCGAGGACACCGAGGACAGCGCAGGGGACAGGGTGGTGGCCGTGCTGAGGGCGGCACAGGCCGAGTGCCACCGAGGCCACCCCGTCCTCATCAACGCCCTCCTGGGCCAGAGCGACTTCCGCGAGGGCTCCGTGTCCGTGTGAGCGTCCCCGAGGGTCACCAAGGGTCACCAAGGGTCACCGAGGGTCACCAGAGTGGCACCAAGGGTCCCCAAGGGTCACCAGAGTGGCATCAAGTGGCACCAAGGGTCACCAAGGGTCACCAGAGTGGTACCAGAGCATTCCCAAGGGTCACCAGGTGTCACCAAGGGTCACCAAGGTGGCACCAAGGGTCACCAGCGGTCACCAAGGGTCACCAAGGTGGCACCAAGGTGGCACCAGAGTGGCCCCAAGGGGTGGCAGGGGACATTTTGGGGACTGTCACTTCACCCCAGGGGACTGTCACCCCTCCAGGGGACACTTGGGGCACTGTCCCCAACCCCAGGGGACACTTTGGGGACACTCTGGGCACTGCCACCCTCCTTGGGCACACTTTGGGGACACTTTGGGGACACTTTGGGCACTTTGGGGACACTTTGGGGACACTTTGGGCGCTGCCACCTCTCTTGGGGACACTTTGGGGACACTTTGGGGACACTTTGGGCGCTGCCACCTCCCTTGGGGACACTTTGGGGACCCTTTGGGGACCCTTTGGGTGCTGCCACCTCCCTTGGGGACACTTTGGGGACACTTTGGGGACCCTTTGGGTGCTGCCACCTCCCTTGGGGACACTTTGGGGACACTTTGGGTACTGCCGCCCCTCCTCAGGTGGCACTCTGGGCGCTGCCACCTCCCTTGGGGACACTTTGGGGACCCTTTGGGGACCCTTTGGGTGCTGCCACCTCCCTTGGGGACACTTTGGGGACACTTGGGGCACACTTTGGGCACTTTGGGGACATTTCGGGCGCTGCCACCCCCCTTGGGGACACTTTAGGCACTTTGGGGACATTTTGGGCACTGCCACCTCCCTTGGGGACACGCTGGGGACACTTCGGGCGCTGCCACCCCCGTGGGAATAAAGAGCTCTGATGTCCCCAAGTGGCGTCTGGTGACATCGATGGGGGGAGAGGCAGCGGGGACTTCCCTCCCCCGGGACCCCAAATTTGGGGAATTTTGGGGGTTTTTTCCCGGGATTTTTGGGCTTTCCCTGCCTCAGTTTCCCTTTTCCCAGGACCCCAAATTTGGGGAATTTTGGGGCGTTTTTTCCCTGGATCCTGGGTTTCCTTGGGATCCCAAATTTAGGAATTAAATTTGGGAATTTGGGGGTTTTTTTCCCACAATTCCGAGGGTTCCCTGCCTCAGTTTCCCTCTCCCAGGACCCCAAAATTTGGGAATTAAATCCGGGAATTTTGGGGCTTTTTCCCTGGATTCCAGCGGCCTTTCCCTGCCTCAGTTGCCCCCAGGGCCCTTCCCGAACTCCCAAATCCCGGGAATTTCAAGCCTCAAACCGCGCCCCCCCCCCCAAAAATGAAAATCCCGAAGAATAAAACGAATAAAAACACGATTAAAAATAAAAATAAAACTCTTTTTATTGCCAAAAACCCCGGAAGTTGCGGCGGGCTCAGAGCTCGTCGCGCGGGGGGTGGGAATTGCGGGATTCCCGCGGGAATTCCCGGTCCCCATCCCAAATTTCGGGGGGCTCCGGGGGGGTCTCGGTGTCGCTGACGTAGCCGGGGTCGCCCGTGTAGTGCGTGGGGAAGAGCAGCAGCGGATCCGCGGAAAAGGCCTCGAGATCCCGCCGGGAAAAGTGCTGGGAATACTCGGGGCTGCGGGGAAACGGGGAGAAACGGGTGAGAAACGGGGGAGAACGGGAAAAAATGGGGAAAAACGGGGAAAAAAACGGGGGGGAAATGGGGAGAAATGGGGGGAAATGGGAAAAAACGGGGGGAAAATGGGGAAAAATGGGGGGAAATGGGGAAAAATGGGGGGAAAATGGGGAGAAAACGGGGAAAATGGGAAAAAACGGGGGAAAAGGGGGAGAAAATGGGGAAAAAGGGGAAAAACGGGGGGAAAATGGGGAGAAAATGGGGGGGAAATGGGGAGAAAATGGGGGGGGAAATGGGGAAAAAACGGGGAAAAAACGGGAGGAAACAAGGAAAAATGGGGGGGAAATGGGTGAAAATTGGGGAAAATGGGAAAAAATGGGGAAAAATGGGGGAAAAATGGAGAAAATGGGGAGAAAAATGGGGGGAAATGGGAAAAAATGGGAAAATGGGGAAAAAAACGGGGAAAAACGGGAGAAAACAAGGAAAAATGGGGGGAAATGGGTGAAAATTGGGGAAAAATGGGAAAAAATGGGGAAAAATGGGGGGAAAACGGGGAGAAAATGGGGGAAATGGGGGGAAAATGGGTGAGAGATCCAGGAAAAGTCTGGGAAAAGGGCCAGGAGTGCTCAGGGCTGTGGGGAAATGGGGAGAAACGGGGGAAAATTGGGGAAAAATGGGAAAAAATCGGAAAAAGTGGGGGGAAATGGGGGGAAAATGGGAAAAAAATGGGGGGAAAATGGGAGGAAAATGGAGGGAAAATGGGAGGAAAATGGGTGAAAATTGGGGAAAATGGGAAAAAATGGGGAAAAACGGGGGGGAAATGGGGAAAAATGGGGAGAAAATGGGAAAAAAAACGGGGGAAAAATGGGAGAAACCAAGGAAAAATGGGAAAAATGGGGGGAAATGGGTGAGAGATCCAGGAAAAGTCCGGGAAAAGGGCCAGGAGTGCTCGAGGCTGCAGGGAAATGGGGAGAAACGGGGGGAAATTGGGGAAAAATGGGAAAAAATGGGGAAAACGGGGAAAAATGGGGAGAAAATGGGAAAAAAAAGGGGAAAAAATGGGAGAAAAACAAGGAAAAATGGAGAGAAACGGGTGAAAATTGGGGGAAAATGGGAAAAAAATGGGGAAAAAAGGGAAAAAATGGGAAAAAACGGGGGAAAAATGGGAGAAAACAAAAATGGGGAGAAACAGGTGAAAATTGGGGAAAAATGGGAAAAACGGGGGAAAAATGGGAGAAGACAAGGAAAAATGGGGAGAAATGGGGGGGAAATGAGGGGAAATGGGTGAGAGATCCAGGAAAAGTCTGGGAAAAGGGCCAGGAGTGCTCGGGGCTGCGGGGAAATGGGGAGAAACGGGGAAAATTGGGGAAAATGGGGAAAAAAAATGGGGAAAAAGGGGAAAAAATGGGGAAAAACGGGAAAAAATGGGGAGAAAATGGGGAAAAAAACGGGGGAAAAAATGGGAGAAAACAAGGAAAAGTGGGAAAATGGGGGGGAAATGGGTGAGAGATCCAGGAAAAGTCTGGGAAAAGGGCCAGGAGTGCTCGGGGCTGTGGGGAAATGGGGAGAAACGGGGGAAAATTGGGGAAAAACGGGAAAAAATGGGAAAAAAGGGGGGGAAAATGGGGGGGAAAATGGGAAAAAATGGGGAAAAAACGGGAGAAAACAAGGAAAAGTGGGGGGGAAATGGGTGAAAATTGGGGAAAATGGGAAAAAATGGGGAAAAATGGGGGAAAAATGGAGAAAATGGGGAGAAAAATGGGGGGAAATGGGAAAAAAATGGGAAAATGGGGAAAAAACGGGGAAAAACGGGGAAAAAACGGGAGAAAACAAGGAAAAATGGGGGGAAATGGGTGAAAATTGGGGAAAAATGGGAAAAAATGGGGAAAAATGGGGGGAAAACGGGGAGAAAATGGGGGGAAATGGGGGGAAAATGGGTGAGAGATCCAGGAAAAGTCTGGGAAAAGGGCCAGGAGTGCTCAGGGCTGTGGGGAAATGGGGAGAAACGGGGGAAAATTGGGGAAAAATGGGAAAAAATCGGAAAAAGTGGGGGGAAATGGGGGGAAAATGGGAAAAAATGGGGGGAAAACGGGAGAAAACACGGAAAAGTGGGGGGGAAATGGGTGAAAATTGGGGAAAATGGGAAAAAATGGGGAAAAAACGGGGGGGAAATGGGGAAAAATGGGGAGAAAATGGGAAAAAACGGGGGAAAAATGGGAGAAACCAAGGAAAAATGGGAAAAAATGGGGGGAAATGGGTGAGAGATCCAGGAAAAGTCCGGGAAAAGGGCCAGGAGTGCTCGAGGCTGCAGGGAAATGGGGAGAAACGGGGGGAAATTGGGGAAAAATGGGAAAAAATGGGGAAAACGGGGAAAAATGGGGAGAAAATGGGAAAAAAAGGGGAAAAAATGGGAGAAAACAAGGAAAAATGGAGAGAAACGGGTGAAAATTGGGGGAAAATGGGAAAAAATGGGGAAAAAAGGGGAAAAAATGGGAAAAAACAGGGGAAAAATGGGAGAAAACAAAAATGGGGAGAAACAGGTGAAAATTGGGGAAAAATGGGAAAAACGGGGGAAAAATGGGAGAAGACAAGGAAAAATGGGGAGAAATGGGGGGGAAATGAGGGGAAATGGGTGAGAGATCCAGGAAAAGTCTGGGAAAAGGGCCAGGAGTGCTCGGGGCTGCGGGGAAATGGGGAGAAACGGGGGAAAATTGGGGAAAATGGGAAAAAATGGGGAAAAATGGGGAAAAAATGGGGAGAAAATGGGAAAAAACGGGGGAAAAATGGGAGAAAACAAGGAAAAATGGGAAAATGGGGGGAAATGGGTGAGAGATCCAGGAAAAGTCTGGGAAAAGGGCCAGGAGTGCTCGGGGCTGTGGGGAAATGGGGAGAAACGGGGGAAAATTGGGGAAAAAACGGGAAAAAATGGGAAAAAAGGGGGGGAAAATGGGGGGAAAATGGGAAAAAATGGGGAAAAAAACGGGAGAAAACAAGGAAAAGTGGGGGGGAAATGGGTGAAAATTGGGGAAAATGGGAAAAAAAATGGGGAAAAACGGGGGGAAAATGGGGAAAAATGGGGAGAAAATGGGAAAAAATGGGGGAAAAATGGGAGAAAACAAGGAAAAATGGGAAAAATGGGGGGAAATGGGTGAGAGATCCAGGAAAAGTCCGGGAAAAGGGCCAGGAGTGCTCGGGGCTGTGGGGAAATGGGGAGAAAACGGGGGGAAATTGGGGAAAAATGGGAAAAAAATGGGGAAAACGGGGAAAAAATGGGATAAAAAGGGGAAAAAATGGGAGGGAAATGGGAGAAGACAAGGAAAAATGGGAGAAATGGGGAAAATGGGGTGAAATGGGTGAGAGATCCAGGAAAAGTCCGGGAAAAGGGCCAGGAGTGCTCGGGGCTGCGGGGAAATGGGGAGAAACGGGGGGAAATTGGGGAAAAATGGGAAAAAATGGGGAAAACGGGGGAAAATGGGAAAAAACGGGAAAAATGGGAGAAAACAAAAATGGGGAGAAACAGGTGAAAATTGGGGAAAAAATGGGAAAAACGGGGAAAAAATGGGAGAAGACAAGGAAAAATGGGAGAAATGGGGGGGAAATGAGGGGAAATGGGTGAGAGATCCAGGAAAAGTCTGGGAAAAGGGCCAGGAGTGCTCGGGGCTGCAGGGAAATGGGGAGAAACGGGGGAAAATTGGGGAAAAAACGGGAAAAAATGGGAAAAAATGGGGGGAAAATGGGGGGAAAATGGGAGAAAATGGGGGAAAAACGGGAGAAAACAAGGAAAAATGCGGGGGAAATGGGTGAAAATTGGGGAAAATGGAAAAAAATGGGGAAAAATGGGGGGGAAATGGGGAAAAATGGGGAGAAAATGGGAAAAAACGGGGGAAAAATGGGAGAAAACAAGGAAAAATGGGAAAAATGGGGGGAAATGGGTGAGAGATCCAGGAAAAGTCTGGGAAAAGGGCCAGGAGTGCTCGGGGCTGTGGGGAAATGGGGAGAAACGGGGGGAAATTGGGGAAAAATGGGAAAAAATGGGGAAAACGGGGAAAAATGGGGAGAAAATGGGAAAAAAAGGGGAAAAATGGGAGAAAACAAGGAAAAATGGAGAGAAACGGGTGAAAATTGGGGGAAAATGGGAAAAAATGGGGAAAAAACGGGGGAAAAAAAGGGGGAAAAAACGGGAAAAATGGGAGAAAACAAAAATGGGGAGAAACAGGTGAAAATTGGGGAAAAAATGGGAAAAACGGGGGAAAAATGGGAGAAGACAAGGAAAAATGGGGAGAAATGGGGGGGAAATGAGGGGAAATGGGTGAGAGATCCAGGAAAAGTCTGGGAAAAGGGCCAGGAGTGCTCGGGGCTGTGGGGAAATGGGGAGAAACGGGGGAAAATTGGGGAAAATGGGGAAAAAATGGGGAAAAAGGGGGAAAAACGGGGGAAAAATGGGGAGAAAATGGGAAAAAAAGGGGAGAAAATGGGAAGAAAAGGGGAAAAAACAGGAGAAAACAAGGAAAAATGGGGGGAAATGGGTGAAAATTGAGGAAAAATGGGAAAAAAGGGAAAAACGGGGGAAAAAGGGGAGAAAAATGGGGAAAAAACGGGGGAAAATGGGAAGAAAAGGGGAAAAAACAGGAGAAAACAAGGAAAAATGGGGAAATGGGTGAAAATTGAGGAAAAATGGGAAAAAACGGGGAGAAAATGGGAGAAAACAAGGAAAAATGGGGAAAAATGGGGGGAAAATGGGGGGAAATGGGTGAGAGATCCAGGAAAAGTCTGGGAAAAGGGCCAGGAGTGCTCGGGGCTGCGGGGAAATGGGGAGAAATGGGGGAAAATTGGGGAAAAAATGGGGAAAAAATGGGGAGAAAATGGGAAAAAACGGGGAAAAAATGGGAGAAAACAAGGAAAAAATGGGGGAAATGGGTGAGAGATCCAGGAAAAGTCTGGGAAAAGGGCCAGGAGTGCTCGGGGCTGCGGGGAAATGGGGAGAAACGGGGGAAATCCCACAAATCCCACAGTGCCCGTACCTGGGGTGCCGCTCGAACACGAGGGGCAGGAATTCATCCCTGTATCCCACGTATCCCATATATCCCATATAGCCCATAAATCCCATTTATCCCAGATCCCAGAGATCCCAGAAATCCCAGAAATCCCAGAAATCCCATAAACACCTGGGGTGCCGGTCGAACATGAGGGGCAGGAACTCGTCCACCGGGATCATCTTGCCCAGGGGCTCGGCCGCCAGCAGCTTGCGGGCCCCGCGCAGGGACAGCGCGTAGCCCAAGCTCCAGTAGGAGTAGCCCGGCCGCAGCAGCTGCCGGACACCGGGAACGCCGCGCTCCGAGCGCTCCGGCTCCAGCCGCTTGCGGCCCAGGTAGCTGCGGGCAACAGGGTCAGCGGGGTCAGTGGGGTCAGTGGGGTCAGTGGGGTCAATGGGGTCAGTGGGGTCAGTGGGGTCAGTGGGGTCAATGGGGTCAGTGGGGTCAGTGGGGTCAATAGGGTCAATGGGGTCAGTGGGGTCAGTGGGGTCAGTGGGGTCAGTAGGGTCAGTGGGGTCAGTGGGGTCAGTGGGGTCAATGGGGTCAATGGGGTCAATGGGGTCAGTGGGGTCAGTGGGGTCAATGGGGTCAATGGGGTCAGTGGGGTCAGCAGGGTCAGTGGGGTCAGTGGGGTCAGCGGGGTCAGTGGGGTCAGCGGGGTCAGTGGGGTCAGTAGGGTCAGTGGGGTCAGTGGGGTCAATGGGGTCAATGGGGTCAGTGGGGTCAATAGGGTCAGCGGGGTCAGTGGGGTCAATGGGGTCAGTGGGGTCAATGGGGTCAATGGGGTCAGTGGGGTCAGCGGGGTCAGTGGGGTCAGCGGGGTCAGTGGGGTCAGTGGGGTCAATAGGGTCAATGGGGTCAATGGCATCAGGGGGATCAATGGGGTCAATGGGGTCAGTGGGGTCAGTGGGATCAATGGGGTCAGTGGGGTCAGTGGGGTCAGTGGGGTCAATGGGGTCAGTGGGGTCAGTGGGGTCAGTGGGGTCAATGGGGTCAGTGGGGTCAATAGGGTCAGTGGGGTCAGTGGGGTCAATGGGGTCAGTGGGGTCAGTGAGGTCAGTGGGGTCAATGGGGTCAATGGGGTCAGTGGGGTCAGTGGGGTCAATGGGGTCAGTGGGGTCAGTGGGGTCAATGGGGTCAATGGGGTCAGTGGGGTCAATGGGGTCAGTGGGGTCAGTGGGGTCAATAGGGTCAATGGGGTCAATGGCATCAGGGGGATCAATGGGGTCAATGAGATCAATGGCATCAGGAGGATCAATGGGGTCAATGGGATCAATAGGGTCAATGGGGTCTATGGCATCACGGGGATCAATGGGGTCAATGGCATCAGGGGGATCAATGGGGTCAATGGGATCATTAGGATCCATGTGGTCAATGGGATCAATGGATCAGTGGGGTCAATGGGATCGGTGCAGTCAATGTGGTCAGTGGGGTCAATGGGGTCAATAGCATCAGAGTGATCAATGGGATCAATGGGGTCAGTGGGATCAATGGAGTCAGTAGGGATGGTGGGGTCAGTGGGGATGGTGGGGTCAGTAGGGTCAGTGGGTCAATGGGGTCAATGGGATCAATGGGGTCAGTGGGATCGGTGGGGTCGGTGGGGCCAATGGGATCAATGGGTTCATTGGGATTGGGGTCACTGGGATCAATGGGATTGGGGTCAATGGGATCAGTGGGGCCAATGAGATCAATGGAATCAATGGGATCAATGGCCTGAATGAGATGAATGGGGTCAATAAGGTCATTTGGGTCAATGGGGTCAATAGGTTCAGTATTTGCGGTCAATTTCACTGGGGTCAATGAGATCACTGGGACCAATGGCATCAATGGGATCAATGGCAGGAATAACATCAGTGGGGTCAATGGGATCACTGGGGTCAATACTTGGGGTCCATTGGGACCATTGAGATCACTGGGATCAATGGGGTCATTGGGATCATTGAGGTCAATGGGATCAATGGGATCATTTGGATTGGGGTCAGTGGGATCAATGGGCTCCGTGGGGTCTATGGGGTCATTGGGATGAATGGGGTCATTATGATCAATGGGGTAATTGGGATCATTGGGATCAATGGGGTCAGTGGGATCAAGGGGGTCAATGGGATAAGTGGGGTCTACGGGGTCACTGGGATCCATGGGGTCAGTGAGATCAATGGGGTCAATGGGATCAATGCGGTCAGTGGGATCAATGGGGTCAGGGGGACCAATGAGGTCAATGGGATCAATGGGATCCAAGAGGTCTCAGAGAATGTGGAGCAGTGGGATAAGGACAAAAATGAGTCTTGGGATGAGGATGAGGATGATGAAGATGAGAATGAAAATGATGATGAAGGCTCACGTGAGGTCCCAGGGGATTGGGATGGATTTTGGGATGAGGATGATGAAGACGACGATGAAGGCTCACATGAGGTCAATGGGGTCAGTGAGATCAATGGGATTGGGGTCACTGGGATCAATGGGGGGATTTTGGGATGAGGATGATGAGGGTAAGGACGATGATGAAGGCTCACATGAGGTTCCAGGGGATTGGGGTGGATTTTGGGATGAGGAAGATGAAGATGATGATGATGAAGGCTCACATGAGGTCCCAGTCGATGCCGGCCTCCTCCAGCTGCTCCATGAGCTCGGTCAGGCGGCGCCGGAAGAAAACCTCGAAGCGCAGATCGTCCTCGAACACCAGCGAGCGAGCCAGGCCCCGCTCCGAGATCTGGGATACGCAACGGGAATCGCCGGGATCCGCGGTGGGAATGGGATTTGGGATGGGCCCGGGAATGTCTGGGGTCACTGGGAATATTTGGGGTCACCGGGATTCAGGATGGGACCCAGAGACACCCCAGGAATGCCGGGAATCACAAATGTTTGGGATGGGAATCACGAGGGTTTGGGATGGGAATCACGAGGGTTTGGGATGGGAATCGCCGGGATCCGCGGTAGGAATGGGATTTGGGACGGGCCTGGGAATGTTTGGGGTCACCAGGAATGTTTGGGGTCACCGGGATTCAGGATGGGACCCAGAGACACCCCAGGAATGCCGGGAATCACGAGGGTTTGGGATGGGAATCGCTGGGATTCGGGGTGGGAATCATGAGGGTTTGGGATGGGAATCGCCGGGATCCGCAGTGGGAATGGGATTTGGGATGGGCCTGGGAATGTTTGGGGTCACTGGGAATGTTTGGGGTCACCGGGATTCAGGATGGGACCCAGAGACACCCCAGGAATGCCGGGAATCACAAGGGTTTGGGATGGGAATCAAGGGTTTGGGATGGGAATCGCCGGGATCCGGGCTGGGAATGGGATTTGGGATGGAGCTGGGAGAGCCCTGGGAATGCCAGGACTCAACGGGATTTGGGGTGGGCTCAGGAATGCCGGGAGTCCCCGGGAATGCCGGAAATCCGAGGGGTTTGGGAAGGAGCTGGGAACCAGCTGGGCACCCCCAGGAATTCCCTGAATCGCCCCAAAATCCCATCCCAGCCCCTCAGGACACCCCGAATTCCCAAATTCCCGGCTCCTCACCTCCTGCCGCACCCGGAAGTGGCTGAGGAAGGAGCCGACCTCGCCCCATTCCCAAGAATCCCCTGGATCCCCCCCAGAATTCCCAGGACCCCCCAAATTCCCAAATTTCCTGCTCCTCACCTCCTGCCAGACCCGGAAGTGGCTGAGGAAGGAGCGGCTCCTTTGGAATTCCAGACCCCAAATGCCCAAATTCCCATCCCAGACCCCCCCAAATTCCCATCCCAGACCCCCAGAACCCCCCAAATTCCCATCCCAGACCCCCAAATTCCCATCCCAGACCCCCAGAACCCCCCAAATTCCCAAATTTCCTGCTCCTCACCTCCTGCCAAACCCAGAAGTGGCTGAGGAAGCAGCAGCTCCTCTTTGGAATTCCCCGGATCCCCCAGAATTCCCAGAACCCCCCAAATTCCCATCCCAGACCCCCAGGACCCCCCAAATTCCCAAAATTCCAGCTCCTCACCTCCTGCCAGACCCGGAAGTGGCTGAGGAAGCAGCGGCTCCTCTTTGGAATTCCAGACCCCAAATGCCCAAATTCCCATCCCAGACCCCCAGGACCCCCCAAATTCCCAAATTTCCGGCTCCTCACCTCCTGCCAGACCCGGAAGTGGCTGAGGAAGCAGCGGCTCCTTTGGAATTCCAGACCCCAAAATGCCCAAATTCCCATCCCAGACCCCCAAATTCCCATCCCAGACCCCCAGGACCCCCTAAATTCCCAAAATTCCTGCTCCTCACCTCCTGCCAGACCCGGAAGTGGCTGAGGAAGCAGCCGACCTCCCCTCGGGTCAGGGGTCTCCCGTGGAAGGGATCCCGATATCCCGGCAGCATCCGGACCCCCAGCGCCTCCACCTGGCTGCTGTTCAGGGCCCTGCGGAACGTTCCAGAGCGGAATTCCGGCGGAATTCCCAAAATTCCCGGGCATTCCCAGCCTCCCCGCCCCCCTCCCGGGGCTCACCGGCCGTCCACGGCCTCCACCAGTTTGGGGGAGATTCCCAGTTCCTGCAGCGTCCGGAGCATCCGCGCCCGGCGGTCGGAGCGGCGCTGGAGGTTGATCAGGAAGACCTGGGATGGGAATATCCATGGAAAATGGGGGATTCGGCCCAAAATCCGGGGGCAGAAGGGGAAATCTGAGAGAAATCGGGGGGAAATTCACCCCAAATGCAGGGGGAAATGGGGAAATGTGGGGGAAAGCTGCCCAAAATCCAGGGGGAATGGGGAAATTTATCCCAAAATCCAGGGGAAAACAGGAAATCTGCCCCAAAATCCAGGAGAAAATGGGGAAATTCATCCCGAAATCCAGGGAAAAACGGGAAATCTGCCCCAAAATGCAGGAGGAAATGGGGAAATGCAGAAGGAAATAGGGAAAGCTGCTCAAAATCCAGGGGGAAATTCATCCCAAAATCCAGGGGAAAAACGGGGAAATCTGCCCCAAAATGCAGGAGGAAATGGGAAAATCCCAAAGAAAATAGGGAAAGCTGCCCAAAATCCAGGGGGAAATGGGGAAATCTGGGGCAAATCTGCCAAAAATCCAAGGAAAAAGGGGGAAATCCACCCCAAATCCAGCGGGAAATGGGGAGAAACCAACCCAAAATCCAGCAGGGAATAAAAAAAATCCCGTGAAATGCTGAGGAAAAGGTGGGAAACCGCCCCAAATCCTGAGGGGGAGGGGGATCCCGGGAATTCCGAGGGATTCACCTCATCAAATCCCAGCTTGTCCAGGACCTTGGGAGGGACCCACACGTGGGGGGAGGGCTCGGCCGGAGGGAGCTTCACTGCGGGAATGGGAGAATCCCACGGGAATCAGCCCCTGATCCCACGGGAATGAGCACCAGATCCCAAAGGAATCAGCCCCTGATCCCAAAGGAATGAGCACCAGATCCCACGGGAATGAGCCCCTGATCCCAAAGGAATGAGCCCCTGATCCCACGGGAATGAGCCCCTGATCCCACGGGAATGAGCACCAGATCCCAAAGGAATCAGCCCCTGATCCCAAAGCAATCAGCCCCTGATCCCAAAGGAATGAGCCCCTGATCCCACGGGAATGAGCACCAGATCCCAAAGGAATCAGCCCCTGATCCCACGGGAATGAGCCCCTGATCCCACGGGAATGAGCACCAGATCCCATGGGAATGAGCACCAGATCCCAAAGGAATCAGCCCCTGATCCCACGGGAATGAGCACCAGATCCCATGGGAATAAGCCCCAAATCCCACAGCGATCAGCCCCAGATCCCAAAGAACTGAGCCCCTGATCCCACAGGAATGAGCCCCAAATCCCACAGGGATCAGCCCCAGATCCCATGGGAATGAGCCCCTGATCCCACAGGGATTTGGGGTTCCTGATCCCAATGGAATCAGCCCCGAATATCCCGAGGAATGAGCCCCAAATCCCACAGGAATGAGCCCCAAATCCCATTGGAATCAGCCCCAAATCCCACGGGAATAAGCCCCAAACCCCACAGGGATCAGCCCCAGATCCCAAAGGAATCAGCCCCAAATCCCACAGGAATGAACCCCAGATCCCAAAGGAATCAGCCCCAAATCCCAAAGGAATGAACCCCAAATCCCAAAGAAATGAGCCCCAAATCCCATTGGAATGAGCACCAGATCCCAAAGGAATTAACCCCAAATCCCAAAGGAATCAGCCCCAAATCCCACGGGAATGAGCCCCAGATCCCACGGGAATCAACCCCACATCTCAAAGGAATGACTCCCAGATCCCACGGGAATGAGCCCCAGATCCCACGGGAATGAGCCCCTGATCCCACGGGAATGAGCACCAGATCCCAAAGGAATCAGCCCCTGATCCCAAAGGAATGAGCCCCTGATCCCACGGGAATGAGCACCAGATCCCAAAGGAATGAGCCCCTGATCCCACGGGAATGAGCACCAGATCCCAAAGGAATCAGCCCCTGATCCCACGGGAATGAGCCCCTGATCCCACGGGAATGAGCACCAGATCCCATGGGAATGAGCACCAGATCCCAAAGGAATCAGCCCCTGATCCCACGGGAATGAGCACCAGATCCCATGGGAATAAGCCCCAAATCCCACAGCGATCAGCCCCAGATCCCAAAGAACTGAGCCCCTGATCCCACAGGAATGAGCCCCAAATCCCACAGGGATCAGCCCCAGATCCCATGGGAATGAGCCCCTGATCCCACAGGGATTTGGGGTTCCTGATCCCAATGGAATCAGCCCCGAATACCCCGAGGAATGAGCCCCAAATCCCACAGGAATGAGCCCCAAATCCCATTGGAATCAGCCCCAAATCCCACGGGAATAAGCCCCAAACCCCACAGGGATCAGCCCCAGATCCCAAAGGAATCAGCCCCAAATCCCACAGGAATGAACCCCAGATCCCAAAGGAATCAGCCTCAAATCCCAAAGGAATGAACCCCAAATCCCAAAGAAATGAGCCCCAAATCCCATTGGAATCAGCCCCAGATCCCAAAGGAATTAACCCCAAATCCCAAAGGAATCAGCCCCAAATCCCACGGGAATGAGCCCCAGATCCCACGGGAATCAACCCCAGATCCCAAAGGAATGAGCCCCAGATCCCACGGGAATGAGCCCCAGATCCCAAAGGAATCAGCCCCAGATCCCAAAGGAATGAGCCCCAAATCCCAAAGGAATCAGCCCCTGATCCCACAGGGATCAGCCCCAAATCCCAACGGGATCAGCCCCAGATCCCAAAGGAATGAGCCCCAGATCCCACAGGGATCAGCCCCAAATCCCAACGGGATCAACCCCAGATCCCATGGGAATAAGCCCCAAATCCCATTGGAATCAGCCCCAGATCCCAAAGGAATTAACCCCAAATCCCAAAGGAATCAGCCCCAAATCCCACGGGAATGAGCCCCAGATCCCACGGGAATCAACCCCAGATCCCAAAGGAATGACCCCCAGATCCCATGGGAATGAGCCCCAGATCCCACGGGAATGAGCCCCTGATCCCACAGGGATCAGCCCCAAATCCCAAAGGAATCAGCCCCAGATCCCAAAGGAATCAGCTCCAAATCCCAAAGGAATCAGCCCCAGATCCCACGGGAATGAGCCCCAGATCCCACAGGGATCAGCCCCAAATCCCACAGGAATGAGCGAGCCCCAGATCCCAAAGGAATGAGCCCCAAATCCCACAGGGATCAGCCCCAGATCCCAACGGGATCAACCCCAAATCCCAACGGGATCAACCCCAGATCCCACAGGGATCAGCCCCAGATCCCAAAGGAATCAGCCCTGATCCCATGGGAATGAGCCCCAAATCCCACAGGAATGAGCCCCAAATCCCACCAGGGATCAGCTCCGGACCCTCGGGGCTCATCCTGTGGCCCTGGATCCCTTGGGATCCCTTGGGATCCTTTGGGATCCATTTCCCCCACAGGATCCCGAGGCCACGGATGCTCCGGGATCCCTCGGGATCCCGCGGGATCTCACCCATGATCTCCAGCTGGACGTGCAGGAAGTTCTCGGCCTCGTCCCGCAGGGAGCTCTGGGAGCGCAGCGGCACCGGCAGGAAGCCGAACTGCTCCCGGTTACTGACGAACATCTGCACCCCTGGAATGGCATCGGGAACGTCGGGAACGGGGTCGGGAATGTCGGGAATGGGGTCGGGAATGTCGGGAATGGGGTCGGGAAGGGGATCTGGGATAACGGGATCAAGGATGGGAGCGGCACCGGCAGGAACCTGAACTGGTCCCAGTTACTGACGAACATCTGCACCCCTGGAATGGCATCGGGAACGTCGGGAATGGGGTCGGGAATGTCGGGAATGGGGTCGGGAATGGGGTCGGGAATGGGGTCGGGAAGGGGATCTGGGATAACGGGATCAGGGATGGGAGCGGCACCGGCAGGAAGCCGAACTGCTCCCGGTTACTGACGAACATCTGCACCCCTGGAATGACATCGGGAACGTCGGGAATGGGGTCGGGAATGTCGGGAATGGGGTCGGGAACGTCGGGAATGGGGTCGGGAATGTCGGGAATGGGGTCGGGAATGTCGGGAATGGGGTCGGGAAGGGGATCTGGGATAACGGGATCAGGGATGGGAGCGGCACCGGCAGGAAGCCGAACTGGTCCCAGTTACTGACGAACATCTGCACCCCTGGAATGGCATCGGGAACGTCGGGAACGGGGTCGGGAATGTCGGGAATGGGGTCGGGAATGTCGGAAACGGGGTCAGGAAGGGGATCTGGGATAACGGGATCAGGGATGGGAGTGGCACCGGCAGGAAGCCGAACTGGTCCCAGTTACTGACGAACATCTGCACCCCTGGAATGGCATCGGGAATGTCGGGAATGGGGTCGGGAATGTCGGGAATGGGGTCGGGAAGGGGATCTGGGATAATGGGATCAGGGATGGGAGCGGCACCGGCAGGAACCTGAACTGGTCCCAGTTACTGACGAACATCTGCACCCCTGGAATGGCATCGGGAACGTCGGGAATGGGGTCGGGAATGTCGGGAATGGGGTCGGGAATGGGGTCGGGAATGGGGTCGGGAAGGGGATCTGGGATAACGGGATCAGGGATGGGAGCGGCACCGGCAGGAAGCCGAACTGGTCCCAGTTACTGACCAATATCTGCACCCCCGGAATGGCATCGGGAACGTCGGGAATGGGGTCGGGAATGTCGGGAATGGGGTCAGGAATGTTGGGAATGGGGTCGGGAAGGGGATCTGGGATAATGGGATCAGGGATGGGAGCGGCACCGGCAGGAAGCCGAACTGGTCCCAGTTACTGACGAACATCTGCACCCCTGGAATGGCATCGGGAACGTCGGGAATGGGGTCGGGAATGTCGGGAATGGGGTCAGGAAGGGGATCTGGGATAACGGGATCAGGGATGGGAGTGGCACCGGCAGGAAGCCGAACTGCTCCCGGTTACTGACAAACATCTGCACCCCTGGAATGGCATCGGGAACGTCGGGAATGGGGTCGGGAACGTCGGGAATGGGGTCGGGAATGTCGGGAATGGGGTCGGGAATGAGGTCGGGAATGGGGTCGGGAATGGGATCTGGGATAACGGGATCAGGGATGGGAGCAGCACCGGCAGGAACCTGAACGGGTCCCAGTTACTGACGAACATCTGCACCCCTGGAATGGCATCGGGAACGTCGGGAACGGGGTCGGGAATGTCGGGAATGGGGTCGGGAATGGGGTCGGGAATGGGGTCGGGAAGGGGATCTGGGATAATGGGATCAGGGATGGGAGCGGCACCGGCAGGAACCTGAACTGGTCCCAGTTACTGACGAACATCTGCACCCCTGGAATGGCATCGGGAACGTCGGGAATGGGGTCGGGAATGGGGTCGGGAATGGGGTCGGGAATGTCGGGAATGGGGTCGGGAATGTCGGGAATGGGGTCGGGAAGGGGATCTGGGATAACGGGATCAGGGATGGGAGCGGCACCGGCAGGAAGCCGAACTGGTCCCAGTTACTGACGAACATCTGCACCCCTGGAATGGCATCGGGAATGTCGGGAATGGGGTCGGGAATGGGGTCGGGAATGGGGTCGGGAAGGGGATCTGGGATAACGGGATCAGGGATGGGAGCGGCACCGGCAGGAAGCCGAACTGCTCCCGGTTACTGACGAACATCTGCACCCCTGGAATGGCATCGGGAACGTCGGGAATGGGGTCGGGAATGTCAGGAATGGGGTCGGGAATGTCGGGAATGGGGTCGGGAATGGGGTCGGGAATGGGGTCGGGAAGGGGATCTGGGATAACGGGATCAGGGATGGGAGTGGCACCGGCAGGAAGCCGAACTGGTCCCAGTTACTGACGAACATCTGCACCCCTGGAATGGCATCGGGAATGTCGGGAATGGGGTCGGGAATGTCGGGAATGGGGTCGGGAAGGGGATCTGGGATAATGGGATCAGGGATGGGAGCGGCACCGGCAGGAACCTGAACTGGTCCCAGTTACTGACGAACATCTGCACCCCTGGAATGGCATCGGGAACGTCGGGAATGGGGTCGGGAATGTCGGGAATGGGGTCGGGAATGGGGTCGGGAATGGGGTCGGGAAGGGGATCTGGGATAACGGGATCAGGGATGGGAGCGGCACCGGCAGGAAGCCGAACTGGTCCCAGTTACTGACGAACATCTGCACCCCTGGAATGGCATCGGGAACGTCGGGAATGGGGTCGGGAATGTCGGGAATGGGGTCAGGAAGGGGATCTGGGATAACGGGATCAGGGATGGGAGTGGCACCGGCAGGAAGCCGAACTGGTCCCAGTTACTGACGAACATCTACACCCCTGGAATGGCATCGGGAACGTCGGGAATGGGGTCGGGAATGTCGGGAATGGGGTCGGGAATGGGGTCGGGAATGGGGTCGGGAAGGGGATCTGGGATAACGGGATCAGGGATGGGAGCGGCACCGGCAGGAAGCCGAACTGCTCCCGGTTACTGACGAACATCTGCACCCCTGGAATGGCATCGGGAATGTCGGGAACGGGGTCGGGAATGTCGGGAATGGGGTCGGGAAGGGGATCTGGGATAATGGGATCAGGGATGGGAGCGGCACCGGCAGGAAGCCAAACTGCTCCCGGTTACTGACGAACATCTGCACCCCTGGAATGGCATCGGGAACGTCGGGAATGGGGTCGGGAATGTCAGGAATGGGGTCAGGAATGTCGGGAATGGGGTCGGGAATGTCGGGAATGGGGTCGGGAAGGGGATCTGGGATAATGGGATCAGGGATGGGAGTGGCACCGGCAGGAAGCCGAACTGGTCCCAGTTACTGACGAACATCTGCACCCCTGGAATGGCATCGGGAACGTCGGGAACGGGGTCAGGGATAACTGGATTGGGAATGGGGTCGGGAATGGGGGCGAGAATGGGGTCAGGGATAACTGGACTGGGAATGGGGTCGGGAATGTTGGGAATGGAGTCGGGAATGGGATTGGGAGCGAGATCAAGACTGGGGGGTCACTTCTAAATTGGGATCACCCAAAGCCAATCCCAAATCCCATCCCAATCCCATCCCAATCCCGCCCCTCGCCCGTGGCCCAACAAGGAGCGGCGGAGACGATGATGGAAGAGCAACCCAACCCCATCCCAACCCAACCCAACCCAACTCAACCAAACCCAACCCAACTCAACCCAACTCAACCAAACCCAACCCAACCCAACTCAACCAAACCCAACCCAACCCAACTCAACCAAACCCAACCCAACTCAACCAAACCCAACCCAACCCAACCCAACTCAACCAAACCCAACCCAACCAAACCAAACCCAACCCAACTCAAGCCAACTCATCCCAACCCAACCCAACCCATCCCAACCCATCCCAACCCATCCCAACTCATCCCAACCCAACCCAACCCAACCCATCCCAACCCATCCCAACCCATCCCAACTCATCCCAACCCAACCCAACCCAACCCATCCCAACTCATCCCAACCCAACCCAACTCAACCCATCCCAGCCCATCCCAATCCAACTCATCCCAACCCATCCCAACCCATCCCAACTCATCCCAACTCAACCCATCCCAACCCATTCTAACCCATCCCAACTCATCCCGACCTCACTCATCCCAACCCAACTCATTCCAACCCAACTGAACTCATCCCAACTCGTTCCAACTCAACCCATGCAGCCCAACCCATCCCATCCAACCCAACTCAACCCAACCCAACCCAACCCATCCAACCCAACTCAATCCAACCAATCCACCCAACTCAACCCATCCCAACCCATCCCATCCAACCCAACTCAACCCACCCCAACCCAACCCATTCCATCCAACCCAACTCATCCATCCCATCCCAACCCAACCCATCCCATCCAACCCAACTCAATCCAACCAATCCATCCAACTCAACTCATTCCAACCCAACCCAACACATCCATCCCAACCCATCCCATCCCATCCAACCCAACTCAACCCATCCCAACCCATCCCATCCCAACCCAACTCATCCCATCCAACCCAACTCAACCCATCCCAACTCAACCCATCCCAACCCAACCCATCCAACCCAACTCAATCCAACCAATCCATCCAACTCAACTCATTCCAACCCATCCCATCCCATCCAACCCAATCCATCCCATCCCATCCAACCCAACTCATCCCATCCCATCCAACCCAACTCATCCATCCCAACCCAACTCATCCATCCCAACCCAACTCATCCCATCCCAACCCAACTCAACCCATCCAACCCAACTCAATCCAACCAATCCACCCAACTCAACTCATTCCAACCCAACCCAACGCATCCACCCCAACCCATCCCATCCAACCCAACTCAACCCATCCCAACCCATCCAACCCAACTCAAACCAACCCCAATCCCATCCCAATCCCAACCCCAATCCCATCCCAAATCCCTCACCGGCCTCCCGGCAGGTGGCAACAAACACAACGATGTCATCTCAATCCCAACCCCAACCCGATCCCATCCGAACCCCAATCCCAACCCCAACCCAATCCCATCCGAACCCCAATCCCAACCCCAACCCAATCCCATCCCAACCCCAATCCCAACCCCAACCCCATCCCATCCAAACCCCAATCCCAACCCCAATCCCATCCCGAATCCCTCACCGGCCTCCCGGCAGGCGGCAGCAAAGACGATGATGTCGTCGAAGGCGCCGGCGTAGCCGGGCGGGGGCGGGTAGAAGGCCAGGCTGCGGGAGCGCTCCCGGCGCAGATCCAGCAGGAAGGTGGAGTGAACCATAGGCACCGCGAAGCAGCCGCGGCGCTCCCGGCGCCGGATCGGGAGATAGGCGGGGGTGCGGCGGTAATAGCCCTGGGAATGTGGGAATGGCACCGGGAATGTGGGAATGGCCATGGAGAATGTGGGAATGGCCACTGGGAATAGCCCTGGGAATGTGGGAATGGCACTGGGAATGTGGGAATGGCACTGAGAATGAGGGAATGGCACCGGGAATAACCCTGGGAATGTGGGAATGGCACTGGGAATGTGGGAATGGCCATCGGGAATGCAGGAATGGCCATTGGGAATAGCCCTGGGAATGTGGGAATGGCACCGGGAATGTGGGAATGGCCATGGAGAATGTGGGAATGGCCACTGGGAATAGCCCTGGGAATGTGGGAATGGCACTGGGAATGTGGGAATGGCACTGAGAATGAGGGAATGGCACCGGGAATAACCCTGGGAATGTGGGAATGGCACTGGGAATGTGGGAATGGCCATCGGGAATGCAGGAATGGCCATTGGGAACAGCCCTGGGAATGTGGGAATGGCACCAGGAATGTGGGAATGGCACCAGGAATGTGGGAATGGCCATTGGGAATGTGGGAATGGCCCGCCCCCGGGGGTGCCCCGCCCTCACCTGGGGGGTGATGCCGCACCAGAAGTTGGAGTAGGCTGCGCGCGAGTCGAGCATCGGGGCCACCACGGTTCTGTTCTCGGCCACCAGCACGGCCAGCGTGTCCGGGTTCACCAGGACGTTGTCGGCGTCCAGGAACTGCCGACAGAGACACCTCAGGGTCACCCAGGGACACCCCTGGGACACCCCTGGGTCACCCTGGGTCACCCCTGGGACACCCTGGGACACCGGTGTCACCGCTGGGACACCCCTGGGACACCCCTGGGACACCCCTGGGATACCCCTGGGACACCCTGGGACACCTGGGACACCCTGGGTCACCCCTGGGACACCTGGGACACCGGTGTCACCGCTGGGACACCGCTGGGACACCCCTAGGACACCCCTGGGACACCCCTGGGACACCCCTGGGATACCCTGGGACATCCCTGGGTCACCCCTGGGACACCCCTGGGACACCCTGGGACACCCCTGGGACACCCCTGGGACACCCCTGGGATACCCCTGGGACACCCCTGGGTCACCCCTGGGATACCCTGGGACACCCCTGGGTCACCCCTGGGATACCCTGAGACACCCCTAGGACACCCCTGGGACACCCCTGGGATACCCTGGGACACCCCTGGGACACCCTGGGACACCCCTGGGACACCCCTGGGATACCCCTGGGACACCCCTGGGTCACCCTGGGACACCCCTAGGACACCCCTGGGACACCCCTGGGATACCCCTGGGACACCCCTGGGTCACCCTGGGACACCCCTGGGACACCCCTGGGACACCCCTGGGATACCCCTGGGATACCCTGGGACACCCCTGGGACACCCTGGGACACCCCTGGGATACCCTGGGACACCCCTGGGTCACCCTGGGACACCCCTGGGACACCCCTGGGACACCCCTGGGACACACCTGGGACACCTGGGACACACCTGGGACACACCTGGGACACACCTGGGATACACCTGGGATACACCTGGGATACACCTGGGACACACCTGGGTCACCCTGGGATACACCTGGGATACACCTGGGACACCCTGGGATACCCCTGGGACACCCCTGGGACACCCCTGGGACACACCGGGGATACACCTGGGACACACCTGGGATACCCCTGGGATACCCTGGGACACCCCTGGGTCACCCTGGGACACCCCCGGGAACCTCTGGGACACCCCTGGGACACCCCTGGGACACCCCTGGGATACCTCTGGGACACCCCTGGGTCACTCTGGGTCACCCTGGGATACCCTGTGCCACCTGTGTAACCCCTGTGTCACCCCTGGGACACCCTGGGACACCACTGGGACACCCCTGGGTCACCCTGGGACACCCCTGGGACACCCCTGGGACACCCTGGGACACCCCTGGGACACCCCTGGGACACCCCCAGGAACCTCTGGGACACCCCTGGGACACCCCTGGGGTCACCCTGGGATACCCTGGGACACCCCTGGGACACCCCTGGGACACCCCTGGGTCACCCTGGGATACGCCTGGGATACCCTGGGACACCTGGGACACACCTGGGATACCCCTGGGATACCCTGGGACACCCCTGGGACACCCCGGGGTCACCCCGGGTCACCCCTGGGACACCCTTGGGACACCCCTGGGATACCCTGGGACACCTGGGACACACCTGGGATACCCCTGGGATACCCTGGGACACCCCTGGGACACCCCGGGGTCACCCTGGGACACCCCTGGGACACCTGGGATACACCTGGGATACACCTGGGATACACCTGGGACACACCTGGGATACACCAGGGATACACCTGGGACACACCTGGGATACACCTGGGACACACCTGGAACACCTGGGACACACCTGGGATACCCCTGGGATACCCTGGGACACCCCTAGGACACCCCTGGGTCACCCTGGGACACCCCTGGGACACCTGGGACACCCCTGGGATATCCCTGGGACACCCCTGGGTCACCCTGGGACACCCCCGGGAACCGCTGGGACACCCCTGGGACACCCCTGGGTCACTCTGGGTCACCCTGGGATACCCTGTGCCACCTGTGTAACCCCTGTGTCACCCCTGGGACACCCTGGGACACCACTGGGACACCCCTGGGACACCCTGGGACACCCCTGGGACACCCCTGGGATACCCCTGGGATACCCTGGGACACCCCTGGGTCACCCTGGGACACCCCTGGGACACCCCTGGGATACCCTGGGACACCCCTGGGACACCCCTGGGTCACCCTGGGATACCCCTAGGACACCCCTGGGACACCCCTGGGATACCCCTGGGACACCCCTGGGACACCCCTGGGATACCCCTGGGATACCCCTGGGACACCCCTGGGATACCCTGGGACACCCTGGGACACCCCTGGGACACCCCTGGGTCACCCCTGGGACACCCCTGGGACACCCTTGGGACACCCCTGGGATATCCCTGGGACACCCCTGGGACACCCCTGGGATATCCCTGGGACACCCCTGGGATACCCTGGGACACCCCTGGGACACCCCTGGGACACCCCTGGGTCACCCTGGCCACCCCTGGGACGCCCTGGGACACCCTGGGACACCCCTGGGACACCCCTGGGACACCCCTGGGATACCCTGGGACACCCCTGGGACACCCCTGGGATACCCTGGGACACCCCTGGGACACCCCTGGGACACCCCTGGGACACCCTGGGACACCCTTGGGACACCCTGGGACACCCCTGGGACACCCCTGGGATACCCTGGGACACCCCTGGGACACCCCTGGGTCACCCTGGGACACCCTGGGACACCCCTGGGACACCCCTGGGTCACCCTGGGATACCCCTGGGTCAGGCCTGGGACACCCTTGGGACACCCCTGGGACACCCTGGGACACCCCTGGGATACCCTGGGACACCCCTGGGACACCCCTGGGTCACCCTGGGACACCCTGGGACACCCTTGGGACACCCTGGGACACCCCTGGGACACCCCTGGGATACCCTGGGACACCCCTGGGACACCCCTGGGTCACCCTGGGACACCCTGGGACACCCCTGGGACACCCCTGGGTCACCCTGGGATACCCCTGGGTCAGGCCTGGGACACCCCTGGGACACCCCTGGGTCACCCTGGGACACCCTGGGACACCCCTGGGTCACCCTGTGTCACCCTGCGACCCCCCCCCCATTTCAGGGCCCCCTCCCCATTTCAGGGCCCCCTCCCCATTTCAGGGCCCCCCCACCCATTTCAGTCCCAGCCACACCCAGCCCTGGGTGTCCCCAATGTCCCCTCTGGGGGGGCTTTTTCCCCCCATCCCACAGCTCAGCGCATCCCCCCTGGAGTTTGGGGACCCCTCCCCGATCTGGGAGCCCCCTCCCCGATTTGGGGGCCCCCTCCCCGATCTGGGGGCCCCCTCCCCGATTTGGGGGCCCCCTCCCTGATCTGGGAGCCCCCTCCCCGATTTGGGGGCCCCCTCCCCGATCTGGGGGACCCCTCCCCGATTTGGGGGCCCCCTCCCCGATTTTCGGGACCCCTCCCCGATTTGGGGGGCCCCCTCCCCGATTTTCGGGACCCCTCCCCGATCTGGGGACCCCTCCCCGATTTGGAGGACCCCTCCCTGATCTGGGGACCCCTCCCCGATTTGGGGGCCCCCTCCCCGATTTTCGGGACCCCTCCCTGATTTGGAGGCCCCCTCCCCGATTTGGAGAACCCCTCCCCGATTTGGGGGCCCCCTCCCTGATTTGGGGACCCCTCCCTGATCTGGGGGACCCCTCCCCGATCTGGAGAACCCCTCCCCGATCTGGGGGACCCCTCCCCGATTTGGGGGCCCCCTCCCTGATCTGGGGACCCCTCCCCGATTTGGGGGCCCCCTCCCCGATTTGGGGGACCCCTCCCCGATTTGGGGGCCCCCTCCCTGATCTGGGGACCCCTCCCCGATTTTCGGGACCCCTCCCTGATTTGGAGGACCCCTCCCCGATCTGCGGGCCCCCTCCCCGATTTGGGGGCCCCCTCCCCGATTTGGGGGACCCCTCCCCGATTTGGGGGCCCCCTCCCTGATCTGGGGACCCCTCCCCGATCTGGGGGACCCCTCCCCGATTTGGAGGCCCCCTCCCCGATTTGGGGGCCCCCTCCCTGATCTGGGGACCCCTCCCCGATCTGGGGGACCCCTCCCCGATTTGGGGGCCCCCTCCCCGATCTGGGGACCCCTCCCCGATTTGGGGGCCCCCCCGTACCAGCAGGTAATCGGCCCACATGGCGCGGGCGGCCTCCAGGGCCTCCTGGCGCAGCCTCATCACGTGCTCGTAGCGGGCGGGGGTCCAGTGCTTGGGACCCTCCTCGTCGGGGAAGGACCTGGGGGGCACCAGGGGGGCACCCTGAGACCGCTGGGACCCCCTCCCCAAAATTCTTGGCACCCCCCCCCCCCCCCCCAAGCCTCCCAGAACCTCCTTCAAGCACCTCCAGGATCCCCCAACTCCCCCTAAACCCCCCCAGAACCCCCCAAAACCCCCCCCACCAAAGCCTGCCAGGATCTCCCGAAGCCCCCCAGGACCCCCCCCAAATTTCTCCTGAGCTGCCCCAGACCCCCCAAACCTCCCCAAATCCCCCCAGGAACCTCCGCCCCCCCGGTCCCCCCCATGGCTCCTTGGGGTGTCTCCACTCCCTAAAGCAACCGAACTCCCTCCCAACCTTTGGAGACGCCCAAAGTCTGCCCAAAACCTCCTCAGGACCCCCCCAAACCCCTCAGGGCCCCCCCAAATTTATCCCTGAGCCCCCCAGGACCCCCCCAAGCCCCTCACTTGGGCTCCTCCCGGTGCCCCCAGAGCACCCACTGGTACAGGCCCTGCACCCCCAACCCACGGGGACCCCCAAAGACCCCCCAGGATGCCCCAAACTCCTCCTCAGAGTCCCCTGGACTCCCCAAACCCCTCAGGACCCCCCCAAATTTGCCCCTGAGCCCCCCAGGACCCCCCCAAGCCCCTCACTTGGGCTCCTCCCGGTGCCTCCAGAGCACCCACTGGTACAGGCCCTGCACCCCCAACCCACGGGGACCCCCAAAGACCCCCCCAGGATGCCCCAAACTCCTCCTCAGAGCCCCCTGGACTCCCCAAACTCCTCAGGACCCCCCCAAATTTATCCCTGAGCCCCCCAGGACCCCCCCAAGCCCCTCACTTGGGCTCCTCCCGGTGCCCCCAGAGCACCCACTGGTACAGGCCCTGCACCCCCAACCCACGGGGACCCCCAAAGACCCCCCAGGATGCCCCAAACTCCTCCTCAGAGTCCCCTGGACTCCCCAAACTCCTCAGGACCCCCCCAAATTTGCCCCTGAGCCCCCCAGGACCCCCCCAAGCCCCTCACTTGGGCTCCTCCCGGTGCCTCCAGAGCACCCACTGGTACAGGCCCTGCACCCCCAACCCACAGGGACCCCCAAAGACCCCCCAGGATGCCCCAAACTCCTCCTCAGAGTCCCCTGGACTCCCCAAACCCCTCAGGACCCCCCCAAATTTATCCCTGAGCCCCCCAGGACCCCCCCAAGCCCCTCACTTGGGCTCCTCCCGGTGCCTCCAGAGCACCCGGTGGTAGAGGCCCCGCATGCGGCCCAGCCACTCGCCCAGCAGCGCCGAGGTGTTGTCCACGCTGTGGTCAACGGCCACCCTGAGGGGACAGCGGGGACACCCGGGGGTGCCACGGGGGGGGTCACCCTGAGGAGCCCCTCCCTGAGCGTCCCTCACGCTCCCCTCACTCACACGGCTCCCCCCCAGTGGCACCAGTGTCCTCCCAGTGTCCCCCAATGTCCTCCCAGTGTCCCCCCAGTGTCCCCCCAGTGTTGTCCCCAGTGTCCCTCCAATGTCCCCAGTGTCCCCCCAGTGTCCCCCCAGTGTTGTCCCCAGTGTCCCTCCAATGTCCCCAGTGTCCCCCCAGTGTCCCCCAATGTCCCCAGTGTCCCCAGTGTCCCCCAATGTCCTCCCAGTGTCCACCAGTGTCTCCAGTGTCCCCCAATGTCCTCCCAGTGTCCCCAGTCCCCCCAGTGTCCCCCCAGTGTCCACCAGTGTCTCCAGTGTCCCCAGTGTCCCCCAATGTCCTCCCAATGTCCTCCACTGTCCCGTGTCCCCCAGTGTCCCCCAGTGTCCCCAGTGTCCCCTAATGTCCTCCCAGTGTCCACCAGTGTCCCCCCAGTGTCCCCCAATGTCCTCCCACTGTCCACCAGTGTCTCCAGTGTCCCCCAGTCCTCCCAGTGTCCCCCAATGTCCTCCCAGTGTCCCCAGTGTCCCCCAATGTCCTCCCAGTGTCCCCCCAGTGTCCCCAGTGTCCCCAGTCCCCCCAATGTCCTCCCAGTGTCCCCAGTGTCCCCCAATGTCCTCCCAGTGTCCCCAGTGTCCCCCAATGTCCTCCCAGTGTCCCCCCAGTGTCCCCAGTGTCCCCAGTGTCCCCCAATGTCCTCCCAGTGTCCCCCAGTGTCCCCCAATGTCCCCTTAGTGCCCCCCCAGTGTCCTCCCAGTGTCCCCAGTGTCTCCAGTGTCCCCCAATGTCCTCCCAATGTCCCCAGTGTCCCCCAGTGTCCCCCCAGTGTTGTCCCCAGTGTCCCCCAATGTCCCCTTAGTGCCCCCCCAGTGTCCTCCCAGTGTCCCCAGTGTCTCCAGTGTCCCCCAATGTCCTCCCAATGTCCCCCCAATGTCCTCCCAGTGTCCACCAGTGTCTCCAGTGTCCCCCAATGTCCTCCCAGTGTCCCCAGTCCCCCCAGTGTCCCCCCAGTGTCCCCAGTGTCCCCCAATGTCCTCCCAGTGTCCACCAGTGTCCCCAGTGTCCCCCAATGTCCTCCCAATGTCCTCCATTGTCCCGTGTCCCCCAGTGTCCCCCCAGTGTCCCCCAGTGTCCCCAGTGTCCCCCAATGTCCTCCCAGTGTCCCCCAGTGTCCCCTCAGTGTCCCCCAGTGTCCCCAGTGTCCCCCAATGTCCTCCCAGTGTCCACCAGTGTCCCCCAATATCCTCCCACTGTCCACCAGTGTCTCCAGTGTCACCAGTGTCCCCCAGTGTCCCCCAGTGTCCCCAGTGTCCCCCAATGTCCTCCCAGTGTCCACCAGTGTCTCCAGTGTCACCAGTGTCCCCCAGTGTCCCCCAATGTCCTCTCAGTGTCCCCAGTCCCCCCAGTGTCCCCCCAGTGTTGTCCCCAGTGTCACCCCAGTGTCCCCCAGTGTCCCCCGTCCCCCAGTGTCCACCAGTGTCCCCAGTGTCCCCAGTGTCCCCAGTACCCCCCAGTGCCCCTCACCCACCACAGCGCCATCCTGTCCTTGGGGTGCCGTGTTCCCCCAGTGTCCCCCAGGGTCCCCCCAGTATCCCCAGTACCCCCCAGTGTCCCCTCACCCACTCCAGCGCCATCCTGTCCTTGGGGTGCCGTATTCCCCCAGTGTCCCCCCAGTCCCCCCAGTGTCCCCAGTGTCCCCAGTGCCCCCAGTGTCCCCTCACCCACCACAGCGCCATCCTGTCCTTGGGGTGCCGCAGCCTCTCGAGCCCGCCCAGCACCAGCGGCAGCGCGTGGGCCGCGTTCCGCGCCAGCAGCGCCACGGCCACGCGCGGCGGCCGCAGCGGCGACTCCGGGTTCCAGCGCTCCTCGGGGAAGTACCCGGCGGCCGGGCCGGGCCCGAAGCCGAACCGGAGCCCCCCGGAGGAGCCGCCGGGGCCCCGGCCCGGCCCCGCCAGCAGCAGCAGCGGCAGCAGCAGCGGCCACGGCCGCGCCGCCATCTTGGGCGCCCCTCACAGCAGGCCCCGCCCTTCTCCCTCAGGGGGCCTCGCCTTGGCCACGCCCACACGCGCGCTGATTGGTCAATCCGCGCTGTGACCACGCCCATAACATCCATATATAGGCATGGCGCGTAGCCACGCCCACTAGAGCCATGGATGGGCGGTGCTAGCGCTAGGCCACGCCCACACCGCGCACCCATATATGGGCATTGCTGTGATCACGCCCCCTCGTGGCCACGCCCCCTCCGCCCCTCAGAGAATTCCCCCTGAAAATTTCCTTTTCCGAGGATTTTTAACCCCGAATTTTCCCATTTTTCAACGGTTTTTACCCCAAATTCCGCCTCCGAGCAATTTCCCCTTCAAAACTTCCCCTTTCCAAGGGTTTTTTAATCCCGAATTTCCGTTTTCAAGGGGTTTTAACTCCGAATTTTCCCGCTTTTCAGCTGTTTTAGCCCCAAAATTCCAGAAGGAAATAAAGGAAAAAAATGGGAATAAAGAGAAAAAATGGGAATAAGGAGAAAGAAATGGGAATATTCTGATTTGGGGAGTGGTTTTGCCCTTCATTCCCCCCCAAAAAATTTCGGGATTTGGTGCTGGAGTGGGGAAAGATGAGAAAAAAGAGAGAAAAATGGGGAAAAATTTGGGAAAAACGGGAGGAAAACGGGAATATTCTGACTTGGGGACCGCTTTTTCTTTCTATTCCCACAAAAACTTTGGAATTCGGTACTGGAGCTCCAGGGGGAGGTGAGAAAAATGGGGGGAAAAGGGGGGGAAATGGGAATAAAGGGAAATAAATGGGAATAAAGGAGAATAAATGGGAATAAAGGAGAATAAATGGGAATAAAAGGGGGAAAAAGAGGGGGAAAATAGGGGCAAAAGGGGGGAAAAGGGGAAAAAAGAGGGGAAAAAAAGAGGGAAAATGAGAGAAAAAGGGGGAAAAAGAGGGGAAATTGGGAATAAAGGGGAAAGAAATGGGAATAAAAGGTAAAAATGGGAATAAATGGAAATAAATGGGAATAAAGGGGGGGAAAAGGAGGGAAGAGCAGGGGAAAAAGGCAGGAAAAAGAGGGAAAAAGGGAAAAAAGGGAGGAAAACAGAGGGAAAGGGGGGAAAAGAGGGAAAAAGGGGGAAAATGGGAATAAAAGGGGGAATAAATGGGAATAAAAGGGGGAATAAATGGGGAATGAATGGGAATAAGTGGGATTAAATGGGAATAAATGGGAATTAAAGAAAATAAATGGGAATATATGCGAATAAATGGGAAAAAAAAGAAATAAATGAGAATAAATGGGAATTAAAAGGAATAAAGGGGAATAAATGGGAATAAATGGGAAAAAAGAGGAATAAATGAGAATAAATGGGAATTAAAGGGAATAAAAGAGAATAAATGGGAATAAATGGGAATAAAGAGAAATAAAAGGAAATAAATGAGAATTAAAGAGAATAAATGGGAATTAAAGGAGAGAAATGGGAATAAATGGGAATTAAAGGGAATAAAATAAAAAAATGGGAAGAAACGGGAATTAAAGGGAATAAAAGAGAATTAAAGGAAATAAATGGGGAAAATGGGAATTAAAGGGAATAAAGGGGAATTAAAGGGAATAAAAGGAATAAATGGGAATAAAGGGGAATAAATGGGAATGTTTTGGGAATAAATGGGAATAAAAGGGAATAAAAGGGAATAAAAAGGAATAAATAGGAATAAATGGGAATAAAGAGGAATAAATGGGAATAAATGGGAATAAAGGGGAAGGTTTTGGGAATAAATGGGAATAAAGAGAAATCAAAGGGAATAAATGGGAATTAAAGAGAATAAATAAGAATAAATGGGAATAAAGCGGAATAAAGGGGAATTACAGAGGAATAAATGGAAATGTTTTGGGAATAAATGGGAATAAACGGGAATAAAAGGGAAAAAACGGGGAATTAAAGGAAATAAATGGGAATAAAGAAGAATAAAAGGGGAATTAAAGGAAATAAATGGGAATAAATGGGAATAAAAGGGGGAATAAATGAGAATAAAAGGGAATAAATGAGAATAAAAGGGAATAAAAGGGAATGAAGGGGGATATTTTGGGAATAAAAGGGAATTAAAGGAAACAAATGAGAATTAAAGGGGAATTAAAGGAAATAAATGGGAATAAACGGGAATACATGGGAATAAAGGGAATAAATGGGAATAAAAGGGGGAATAAAGGGAATAAATGGGAATAAAAGGGGGAATAAAGGGAATAAGTGGGAATAAAAGGGAATTAAAGGAAATAAAAGGGAATAAAAGGGGAATTAAAGGAAATAAATGGGAATAAAAGGGGGAATAAAGGGGAATAAAAGGGAATAAAAGGGGAATTAAAGGAAATAAATGGGAATAAAGGGGAATAAATGGGAATAAAAGGGGAATTAAAAGAAATAAACGGGAATAAATGGGAATAAAGGGGAATAAAAGGGGGAATAAATGGGAATAAAAGGGAATAAAAGGGAATAAAAGGGGAATTAAAGGAAATAAATGGAAATAAATGGAAATTAAAGGGAATAAATGGGAATAAAAGGGACTAAAAGGGAGTGAAGGGGGATGTTTTGGGAATAAAAGGGAGTAAATGGGAATAAAAGGGAATAAAGGCTGGAATTCCCGGCTGGAGCAAAACCCGCGCTGGCAGCCCCTTCTCCCTCCTTTGCAGCCCCTCCCAGTCCATCCCAGTCCATCCCAGTTCATCCCAGTCCCAATTCCCGATTTTCCCATGGATAAAGAGGGAAAACGATCCCAATTCCCGCTTCCCTATGGACCCAAATCCGCTTTTTCCAGCCCCTTTTCCCTCCTTTCCACCCCCTCCCAGCTCCTCCCAGTCCCTCCCAGTTCATCCCAGTCCCTCCCAGTTCATCCCAGTCCACGCTGGAATTCCTGGCCCTAAAACGATTCCAGGATTTTTTTTTATTTCCATGATTTCCCGGAATTCCAAGGATTTCCCGGCAATTCCCAGCTCAGCCAAAGCCCCGCTCTGATCCTGAAAAAATAAAAGAGTCCAAAAATCCCAAAAAATCCAATCAAAAATCCCAGGAAAAAAAGTCCCAAAATTCCAAGTAAAAAAGTCAAAAAATTCCAGGAAAAAAAGTCAGAAAATTCCAAGAAAAAGTCCGAAAATTCCAAGGGAAAGAAGTCCCAAAATTTCAAGGAAAAAAGTCCAAAAATCCCAGAAAAAAAAGTCCCAAAATTCCAAGGAAAAAAGTCCAAAAATCCCAAAAAAAAAAGTCCAAAAATTCCAAGAAAAAAGTCCGAAAATCCCAGGGGAAAAAAAGTCCACAAATTCCAGGGAAAAAAGTCAGAAAATTCCAAGGAAAAAATTCCAAAAATTCCAGGAAAAATGGTCCCAAAATCCCAGGAAAAAAAGTCCAAAAATTCCAAGAAAAAGAGCCCAAAACTCCCCAAAAATGAGCCCCCAAATCCCGCAGGAATTCCCAACTCCCGGGACCTTTTCCATGGGAATTCCCAGCTCCCGGGCTGGTTTTCCATGGAATCCCTGGATTCCCGGGCCGTTTTCCCCCGGAATTCCCAAATATTGGAATGCTTTTCCCGGGAATTCCCGGCTCTAAAACCCCAAACCGTTTCCCAGAGGGTCCCACACCCCAGGAATGTGATCTTCCCATGGAACCCTTCAACTCCCAGACCATTTTTCCCGGAATTCCTGGATTCCCAGGGTATTTTCCCAGAATCCCTGGATTCCCAGACCATTTTCCCATGGAATTCCTGGATTCCCAGACCATTTCCCCATGGAATCCCTCAGCTCCCGGGCCATTTTCCCATGGAATCCCTGGATTCCCAGACCACTTTCTCATGGAATCCCTGGATTCCCAGACCATTTTCCCCTGGAATCCCTCAGCTCCCGAGCCATTTTCCCATGGAATCCCTGGATTCCCAGACCATTTTTCCCAGAATCCCTGGATTCCCAGACCATTTTCCCATGGAATCCCTGGATTCCCAGGGCATTTTCTCAGAATTCCTGGATTCCCAGACCATTCCCCATGGAATCCCTCAGCTCCCGAGCCATTTTCCCATGGAATCCCTGGATTCCCAGACCACTTTCCCATGGAATCCCTGGATTCCCAGACCATTTTCCCTGGAATTCCTTGACTCCCAGACCATTTTTCCCGGAATCCCTGGATTCCCAGACCATTTTCCCCTGGAATTCCAGGATTCCCAGACCATTTTCCCCTGGAATCCCTGGATTCCCAGACCATTTTCCCCTGGAATTCCAGGATTCCCAGACCATTCCCCATGGAATCCCTCAGCTCCCGGGCCATCTTTCCACAGGAATCCGCAGCTCCTTCGCCGCCTCCTCGTCCAGGAGCCACCGGAGCCGCCCGGAGCGGGGCCGGACGCGCGCGGCCGGCAGCGGCTCCTCCTCGTCGCCCTCCAGGATCCTCTGCGGGAGCCAAAGGAGCCGGAAAAGCGGGAATGAGAGGGCGGGAATGCGGGAATTCCACGGGGAAATGCCGGGATGGCGGAGCCGGAGCCAACCTTGAGCGCGGCGGCTTTGGAGGCGCCGGCGGCCACGAGGAGCACGGAGCGAGCGGCGTTGAGCAGCGGCAGCGTCAGCGTCACCCGCGCCCGCGGCGGCTTCGGGGAGTCCTGCAGGGCTGCCACCAGGGAATGCTGCTCCTGGGAAAAATGGGGAATTCAGAAAAAATGGGGGAATTGGGAAAAAGGGGATAAATGGGGAAAAACAGGGGAAATTGGGAAAAACAGCGTTGAGCAGCGGAAGCGGCAGCCGGAGCCGCGGCGGCTTCGGGGAGTCCTGCAGGGCTGCCACCAGGGAATGCTGCTCCTGGGGAAAATGGGGAAAATGGGGAAAAATGGGGGAATTGGGAAAAAGGGGATAAATGGGGAAAAACAGGGGAAATTGGGAAAAATGGGGGTGAGCAGCGGCAGCGGCAGCCGGAGCCGCGGCGGCTTCGGGGAGTCCTGCAGGGCTGCCACCAGGGAATGCTGCTCCTGGGAAAAATGGGGAAAATTGGGAAAAATGGGGAAATTGGGAAAAAGGGGATAAATGGGGAAAAACAGGGGAAATTGGGAAAAATGGGGGTGAGCAGCGGCAGCGTCACCCGCGCCCGCGGCGGCTTCGGGGAGTCCTGCAGGGCTGCCACCAGGGAATGCTGCTCCTGGGAAAAATGGGGAAAATTGGGAAAAATGGGGAAATTGGGAAAAAGGGGATAAATGGGAAAAAAGGGGGAAATTGGGGAAATGGGAAAAATGGGGAAAAACAGGGGAAATTGGGAAAAACAGCGTTGAGCAGCGGAAGCGGCAGCCGGAGCCGCAGCGGCTTCGGGGAGTCTTGCAGGGCGGCCACCAGGGAATGCTGCTCCCGGGGAAAATGGGGAAAATTGGGATAAATGGGAAAAAAGGGGGGAATTGGGGAAAATGGGGAAAAATGGGGAAAAATGGGGAAAAAAGGGGGAAATTGGGAAAAAAGGGAAATTGGGAAAATGGGGAAAAAAGTGGGAAATTGGGAAAAATGGGGGAATTGGGAAAATGGGAAAAATGGGGAAAATTGGGAAAATGGGGAAAAAAGGGCAAAATTGGGAAAAATGGGAAAAACGGGAAATTGGGAAAAGGGGGAAGAAAGGGGGAAATTGGGAAAAATGGGGAAATTGGGGAAAAATGGGGAAAACCAGGGGAAATTGGGAAAAATGAGGGAAATGGGGAAAAACAGGGGAAATTGGGGAAATGGGGAAAAACAGGGGAAATTGGGAAAAATGGGTGGAATTGGGAAAAATGGGAAAAAAGGGGGAAATTGGGAAAAATGGGGAAATTGGGAAAATGGGGAAAACGAGGAAATTGGGAAAAATTGGAAAAATGGGGGAATTGGGGGAAATGGGAAAAAAGGGGGAAATTGGGAAAAAATGGGGAAAAACAGGGGAAATTGGGAAAAATGGGGAAAAACGGGGAAATTGGGAAAAAACAGGGAAATTGGGAAAAATGGGAAAAATGGGGAAATTGGGGAAAAACAGGGAAATTGGGAAAATGGGGAAAAAAGGGGGAAATTGGGAAAAATGGGGGGAATTGGGAAAATGGGAAAAATGGGGAAAACTGGGAAAATGGGGAAAAAAGGGGAAAAATGGGAAAAATGGGAAATTGGGAAAATGGGGAAAAAAGGGGGAAATCGGGAAAAATGGGGAAAAACGGGGGAAATTGGGAAAAATGAGGGAAATGGGGAAAAACAGGGGAAATTGGGGAAATGGGGAAAAACAGGGGAAATCGGGAAAAATGGGTGAAATTGGGAAAAATGGGAAAAAAGGGGGGAATGGGGAAAAATGGGGAAATTGGGAAAATGGGGGAAAACGGGAAATTGGGAAAAATGAGGGAAATGGGGAAAAACAGGGGAAATTGGGAAAAATGGGAAAAAAGGGGGGAATGGGGGAAAAATGGGGAAATTGGGAAAATGGGGAAAATGAGGAAATTGGGAAAAATTGGAAAAATGGGGGAATTGGGGAAAATGGGAAAAAAGGGGGAAATTGGGAAAAAAGGGGGAAATTGGGAAAAATGGGAAAAGTGAGGAAATTGGGGGAAAATGGGAGAAATGGGGAAAAACGGGGAAATTGGGAAAATTGGGAAGAATGGGGAAATTGGGAAAAATGGGAAAAATGGGAAAAATGGGGAAAAACAGGGGAAATTGGGAAAAATGGGGAAAAACGGGGAAATTGGGAAAAATGGGGAAATGGGGAAAATGGGGAAATTGGGAAAAATGGGAAAAATGGGGAAAAATGGGGAAATTGGGGAAAAATGGGGAAATTGGGGAAAAATGGGGGTGAGCAGCGGCAGCCGGAGCCGCGGCGGCTTCGGGGAGTCCTCCAGGGAATGCTGCTCCTGAGGGGAAATTGGGGGAAAAAAGGAGGAAATTGGGAAAAACGAGGGGAAATGGGAAGAGATTGGGGGGAAAATGGAGAAAATTGGGGAGAAACGGGGGGAAAAATGGGGAAAATGGGGAGGAAATGGGAGGAAAAGGGGGGAAAATGGGGGAAAATTGGGGGAAAAAGGGAGGAAAAAGGGGGAGAAACGGGGGGGAAAAAGGGGGGAATTGGGAAAAAATGGGGGGAATTCAGGGAAAACGGGGGGGAAATGGGGGGAAATGGGAAGAAAACGGGGTAAAATCGAGGGGAATGGGGGAAATGAGGGGGGAAATGGGGGAATATTGGGAAAAAAGAGGTGGGGGAATCGGGAAAACGGGGGGGAAATGAGGAAAACGGGGAAAATTGGGAAAACATGGGGAAAAGGAGCAAAAAATGGGGAGAAATGGGGAAATCGGGAAAAACGAGGGGAAAGGAGGGAAAAACGGGGGGGAAAAGGGGGGAAAGAGGAAAAAGGGGGGAAAAGCAGGCAGGAAAATGGGAAAAAAGAGGCGGGAAAATGGGAAAAAGCTGGGAATGAGCTGAGCCCAATTCCCGATTTTTGTGGCCAAAAAATTCCCAAAAACTGGGGGAAAAGGAGAAAAAGTTGAGGAAAAGACGGATAAAAAATGGGGATAAAACCTCGGGAAAAGGGCGGGAAAACCCAGCTGGAAACGAGGCAGGAAAGGGGGGATTTGGGGAAAATTTGGGGGATTTGGGGGGATTTTGGGGGAATTTTGGGGGATTTGGGGGGAAATTTTGGGGATTTGGGGGGATTTTGGGAGAATTTTGGGTGAATTTGGGGGATTTGGGGAATTTTGGGGTGGATTTTGGGGTGAATTTTGGGGTGGATTTTCGGGTGAATTTTGGGGTGGATTTTGGGGTGATTTTGGGGTGGATTTTGGGGTGATTTTGGGGTGGATTTTGGGGTAATTTCGGGGTGATTTTGGTGAACTTTGCGGCGAATTTTGGGGTGGATTTTGGGGTGAATTTGGGTGGATTTTGGGGTGGATTTTGTGGTGAATTTGGGCTGAATTTGGGGTGGATTTGGGGTGGATTTTAGGGGAATTTTGGGGTGGATTTTGGGGTGATTTTAGGGGAATTTCGGGGTGAATTTTGGGGTGATTTTGGGGTGGATTTTGGGGTAATTTGGAGGTGATTTTGGGGTGGATTTTAGGGTGATTTTAGGGGAATTTTGGGGTGGATTTTGGGTGAATTTGGGGGATTTTGGGAATTTTGGGGTGGATTTTGGGGTGAATTTGGGTGGATTTTGGGGTGGATTTTGGGGGCGATTTGGGGTGAATTTGGGTGGATTTTGAGAATTTTGGGGTGGATTTTGGGGTGAATTTGGGGTGGATTTTGTGGTGAATTTGGGGTGAATTAGGGCTGGATTTTGGGGAATTTTGGGGTGAATTATGGGTGGATTTTGTGGTGAATTTGGGGTGGATTTTGGGCTGATTTTAGGGGGCTTTTGCGGTGAATTTGGGGTGAATTAGGGGTGAATTAGGGGTGAATTTTGGGGTAATTTCGGGGTGACTTTTGGGGTGAATTTGGGGGATTTTGGGGCCCGGGAAGCCCCAGCAGAGCCGAAATTCACCGCTCACCTGCAGCAGGGCGTGGCCCGGGAACAGCGAGCAGGTGTGCCCGTCCGGCCCCACCCCCAGCAGCAGCAGCTCGAACTGCGGCACCGCCTCGCCCGGGAACGCCTGCGGGGCGGGAGGCACCAGTACGGACCAGTACGGACCAGTACGGACCGGTATAAACCAGTATGGACCAGTACAGACTGGCACGGATCAGTACGGACCAGTACGGATCAGTACGGACCAGTATGGACCAGGACAGACCAGTATGGACCGGTATGGACCAGTATGGACCGGTATGGACCAGTAGAGACCAGTAGAGACCAGTACGGACCAGTACGGAGCAGTATGGACCAGTATAAACCAGTATGGACCAGTATAAACCAGTATGGACCAGTACAGACTGGTATGGATCAGTACGGACCGATACAGAGCAGTACGGACCAGTACGGAGCAGTATGGACCAGTATAAACCAGTATGGACCAGTATAAACCAGTATGGACCAGTACAGACTGGTATGGATCGGTACGGACCGATACAGAGCAGTACGGACCAGTACGGAGCAGTATGGACCAGTATAAACCAGTATGGGCCAGTATAAACCAGTATGGACCAGTACAGACTGGTATGGATCGGTACAGACCGATACAGAGCAGTACGGACCAGTACGGAGCAGTATGGACCAGTATAAACCAGTATGGACCAGTACAGACCGGTATGGATCAGTACGGACCAGTACGGATCAGTACGGACCGGTATAGAACAGTATGGACCAGTATGGACCAGTATGGAGCAGTATAAACCAGTATAAACCAGTATGGACCAGTACGGACCAGTATAAACCAGTATGGACCTGTACAGACTGGTACGGATCAGTACAGACCAGTATGGACCAGTATAGACCAGTATGGACTGGTACGGACTGGTACAGACCAGTACAAATCAGTTCACACCAGTCAGTCCCAGTCCCTCCCAGTCCCTCCCAGTACCCCCAATCCCCTCCCAGTCCCCTCCCAGTCCATCCCAGTCCCCTCCCAGTCCCTCCCAGTCCCTCCCAGTACCCTCTGCAGCTGCTCCCAGTCCCTCCCACTCCATCCCAGTCCCCTCCCAGTCCATCCCAGTCCATCCCAGTCCCCTCCCAGTCCCTCCCAGTACCCTCTGCAGCTGCTCCCAGTCCCTCCCAGTCCCTCCCAGTCCATCCCAGTCCCTCCCAGTCCATCCCAGTCCCCTCCCAGTACCCTCTGTAGCTGCTCCCAGTCCCTCCCAGTCCATCCCAATCCCCTCCCACTCCATCCCAGCCCCTCCCAGTCTCTCCCAGTCCCTCCCAGTACCCTCTGCAGCTGCTCCCAGTCCCTCCCAGTACCCTCTGCAGCTGCTCCCAGTCCCTCCCAGTCCATCCCAGTCCCTCCCAGTCCATCCCAGTCCATCCCAGTCCCTCCCAGTCCATCCCAATCCCCTCCCACACCACCCCAGCCCCTCCCAGCCCCTCCCAGCCCCTCCCAGTCCCTCCCAGTCCCTCCCAGTACCCTCTGCAGCTGCTCCCAGTAGTCGCTGGCGGCGGCGGCTGGGTCCAGCTCGGAGCGGACCGAGAGCACCTGGGGCCCGGGGGGGGGCAACTGGGCCAGTAACTGGGACTGGGAGGGGAACGGGAGGGTTACTGGGAGCACTGGGACAGTGACTGGGACTGGGAGGGGAACGGGAGGGTTACTGGGAGCACTGGGAGCACTGGGAGGGCACTGGGAGTGCACTGGGATGGACTGGGAGGGACTGGGAGCACACTGGGATGAACTGGGAGCGCACTGGGAGCATTGGGAGAGCACTGGGATGAACTGGGATGGACTGGGAGGGACTGGGAGCGCACTGGGATGGACTGGGAACGCACTGGGATGGACTGGGAGCGCAGTGGGAGCACTGGGAGCACACTGGGATGAACTGGGATGAACTGGGAGCGCACTGGGATGGACTGGGATGGACTGGGAGCGCACTGGGATGAACTGGGATGGACTGGGAGCACGCTGGGATGAACTGGGAGCGCACTGGGATGGACTGGGAGGGCACTGGGAGCACTGGGAGCGCACTGGGAGCGCACTGGGAGCGCACTGGGATGAACTGGGAGCGCACTGGGAGCACTGGGAGCGCACTGGGATGAACTGAGAGGGCACTGGGAGCTCTGGGAGCGCACTGGGAATGCACTGGGATGAACTGGGAGTGCACTGGAATGAACTGGGACCGCACTGGGAGCGCACTGGGCTGAACTGGGATGAACTGGGAGCGCACTGGGATGAACTGGGATCGCACTGGGAGCTCTGGGAGCGCACTGGGATGAACTGAGATGAACTGGGAGCGCACTGGGATAAACTGGGATGAACTGGGAGCGCACTGGGAGCGCACTGGGATAAACTGGGATGAACTGGGCTGAACTGGGAGCGCACTGGGAGCTCTGGGGAGGAACCGGAGCTGAAGCGGGGGGGGGGAGGGGGGGACCAGGGCGGGGGTGGGAACGCGCGGCGCGGGCGCACGGGCGCGGGGGGGACACCGATGGCGGTGACACCGCCCGGCTCCGCCGGCGGGGCCGTCCCGGAGGGGCCTTCCCGGGGCCTTCCCGGGGCCCTCCCGGGGCCGCCCCGCGCGCTCCTCACCCGGTAGGCCCCGTAGGTGCTGTCGGGGTGCTCGGGCGGCACGAGGCGCTCGTCGCAGAACGCCACGAGCCACCGCGCGGGCTCGGCGCCGGGCGTCGCGCTGAGGGCGGGCGGCAGCTCCCGCGCCAGCAGCTCCACCATGGAGCCCCCGGAGAGCCCCAGAGTGAAGCGGCCTTCGCTCGCCACCGCCGCGGCCGCCGCCTCCGCCACGAGGCGAGCCAGGGCCGCGCCGAGCTCCCGCGGCGAGGGGAACACCGACACGGCCGCCATGGCAGCGCCGCGGGGAGGAAGAAGAAGGAGGAAGTGACGTCAGCGGCGCGCCGCGTCGCTAAGTAACCGAGGGACAGCGAGGCGGCGCGCTGGGAGTTGCGTCATCAACGCGCCGCGTTGCCTAGCAACCAGCGGCCTAGTGCGGCCTAGTGAAGCCTCGGCCTCGCGTAGCGGCGCTACCCGGAGGAGAGCGGTTGTTTCGCGGTTCTTCCCCATGAGCCCCACACGGCCCCTCCCTCGCTGTTCCCCCCTGAGCCTGCAGCACAGCACGCGGCACAGTCACTGGTTTTTAATGGCCTCGCGGTCAGGCACAACCAAACGGAGCGAATCGGGTTAAAAACGACCTAAATCGGTTAAATTCCAGTCCGGCGCTGGGGGCTCTGTCAATAAATCCGTCCGTGCTGGCCCCTCCGCGGCGGGAGCTTACGAAGGAGTCCCTAGGGGGGTTAATTAGGCACGAATTAGTCGCTAATTAACGCTGCAGGAGTTCATCAGCGCCGCCCCCTCCTCGGTGCCGTCCGAGGCCGGTCCCGGTGTCCCTCGGGATTCCGCTGCTTTCCCTCCAAAAAATCCATCCCAAATCCTCCTGCAAAGTGCGAGCGGCTCCTGGGAAAGGCGCCGGGCTCCTCCTGGATCCTTGGGAATCTCCTGGATCCTTGGGAATCTCTGGGATCCTTGGGAATCTCCTGGATCCTTGGGCTCCTCCTGGATCCTTGGGAACCGCCGGGATCCTTGGGAACGCCGCTGCTTTCCAGGAAAATTCCCGCTGTTTTCCAGGAACATTCCCACCGGTTTCCTCACATTCACGCCATTTTCCTCAAATTCCCGTTTTCCTCAAAACCCCGCCACTTTCCAGGAAAATTCCTGCTGTTTTCGTCAAATTCCCGCCATTTTCGTCAAATTCCCGCCATTTTCCTCAAAATCCCGCCACTTTCCAGGAAAGTTCCCACTGTTTTCCAGGAAAATTCCTGCCATTTTCCTCAAATTCCCGCCTTTTTCCTCAAATTCCCGCCATTTTTCCTCAAATTCCCGCTGTTTTCCCTCAAATTCCCTCCATTTTCCTCAAATTCCCAACATTTTCCTCAAATTCCTGCCATTTTCCAGTAAAATTACGGCCGTTTTCCCTCAAATTCCCGCCATTTTCCTCAAATTCCCACCATTTTTCCTCAAATTCCCGCCGCTTTCCAGAAAAATTCCCAACATTTTCCTCAAAATGCTGCAGTTTTCCAGGAAAATTCCCACTGTTTCCCAGGAAAATTCCTGCCGCTTTCCAGGAAAATTCCCGCTGCTTTCCTCAAATTCCCAACATTTCCCTCAAATTCCCGCCGTTTTCCAGGAAAATTCCTGCTGTTTTCCTCAAAATCCTGCCACTTCCTAGGAAATTCCCGCCTTTTTCCTCACATTCCCACCATTTTCCCCGGGAATTCCGCTGTTTCCCAGGAAATTCTCCCTCTTTCCCTCCCAATCCTGAAATTTGCCTGCGAATCCCGCTGCTTTCCATGGAAATCTCCCAGTTTTTCCCAGGAAATCCCGTTTTTTTCCCAGGAAATCCCTTTTTTTTTTTCCAGGAAATCCCATTTTTCCCAAGAAATCCCATTTTTTTTCCCAGGAAATCCCGTTTTTTTCCCAGGAAATCCCATTTTTTTTTCCAGGAAATCCCATTTTTTCCCAGGAAATCCCCCTGGTTTCCCTGGAACTCTGCATTTTCCAGGAGATCCAGAGGGATTTCCCAGTGGGATTTTGGGGGTTTTGGGGATCCCAGGGAGGTTTTCCAGAGGACTTTGGGGGGATTTTTTGGGATTCCAGGGGGATTTTTGGGATCCCAAACCGATTTTTGGCATCTCAGCAGCATTTTTGGGGATCCCAGCGGGATTTTTGGGATTTTGGGGATCCCAGGGGAATTTTAGGGATCCCAGGGGGATTTTGGGGATCCCAGGGGGATTTTGGGGATCTCAGGGAGTTTTTCCAGGGGGATTTTTGGGGATCCCAGCGGGATTTTGGGGATCCCAGGGGGATTTTCCAGCGGGATTTTTGGGATTTGGGGGATCCCAGGGAGGTTTTCCAGCGGGATTTTCGGGATTTTTGGGGATCCCAGCGGGATTTGGGGGGCTCAGAACCCCGAGTTGCCGGCGCAGATCCGGGCGTGCACCGCCCAATCCAGGAGGAATTTGGGGATTCCCAGCGGGATTTTAGGGATCCCAGGGAGGTTTTCCAGCAGGATTTTGGGGATTTTTGGGGATCCCAGCGGGATTTTCAGGATTCGGGGGATTCCAGGGGGATTTTCCAGCGGGATTTTCAGGATGGGGGGATCCCAGGGGGATTTTCGGGATTTTTGGGGATCCCTGTGGGATTTGGGGCTCAGAACCCCGAGTTGCCGGCGCAGATCCGGGCGTGCAGCCCCCGATCCAAGAGGAATTTGGGGGATCCCAGCGGGATTTTGGGGATCCCAGGGAGGTTTTCCAGGGGGATTTTTTTGTGATCGGGGGGATCCCAGCAGGATTTTCCAGCGGGATTTTTGGGGATCCCAGCGGGATTTTCGGGATTTGGGGGATCCCAGGGAGGTTTTCCAGCGGGATTTTTGGGGATCCCAGCGGGATGTGGGGGGCTCAGAAGCCCGAGTTGCCGGCGCAGATCCGGGCGTAGGCGCCGGCGTCCAGGGGGACGTAGCGGCCGCGCTGGGGGTCGAGCACGAAGAGGCGATCGGGGACCAGGCGCGGGTCCCAGCCCTCCCCCCGCAGCCGCGTCTTCTGCAGCTTGAAGGTGCCTGGCACAGGGAGAATTCCCGAATTTCCCACCTGGGAATGGCCCCGAGCTCCCTCTGACCCCGCCCCCTTCTGCGCCACCCCCAGGCCCCGCCCACTTCTGCCCCTGAGGCTCCGCCCCCTTTTGTTCCACCCATCAGGCCCCGCCCCCTTCTGCCCCATGAGGCCCCGCCCCTTTTGTTCCACCCATCAGGCCACGCCCCGTTTTGTCCCACCCCTCAGGCCACGCCCCCTTTTGTCCCACCCCTCAGGCCACGCCCCTTCTGCCTCTGAGGCCCCGCCCCCCTTTTGTCCCACCCCTCAGGCCACGCCCCTTCTGCCCCTCAGGCCACGCCCCCTTTTGTTCCACCCATCAGGCCCCGCCCCCTTCTGCCCCATGAGGCCCCGCCTCTTCTGCCCCACCCCTCAGGCCACGCCCCTTTTTGCCCCTCAGGCCACGCCCCCCTTTTGTCCCACCCCTCAGGCCACGCCCACTTCTGCCCCTGAGGCTCCGCCCCTTTTGTTCCCACCTCTTTGGCCCCGCCCCTTTTGCCCCTCAGGCCCCGCCCCCTTTTGGTCCCACCCCTCAGGCCCCGCCCCCTTTGCCCCTCAGGCCCCGCCCCTTTTTGTCCCACCCCTCAGGCCACGCCCCATTTTGGTCCCACCTATTTGGCCACGCCCCTTCTGCCCCAGGCCCCGCCCCCCTTTTGTCCCACCCCTCAGGCCACGCCCCCCTCTGCCCCCGAGACCCCGCCCCTTTTGGCCACGCCCCTCAGGCCACGCCCCTTCTGCCCCTGAGGCCCCGCCCCTTTTGGCCACGCCCCTCAGGCCACGCCCCTTCTGCCCCTGAGGCCCCGCCCCTTTTGGCCACGCCCCTCAGGCCACGCCCCCTTCTGCCCCTGAGGCCCCGCCCCCTTTGTGTCCCACCCCTCTGGCCCCGCCCCTTTCCCCCCACCCCTCAGGCCCCACCCTCATCTTAGGCCACACCCATTTAAGCCCCACCCCTTAGGACCCGCCCTGTTAGGCCCCGCCCCCTTGTGCTCCACCCTTTTAGGCCCTACCCATTTAAACCACACCCCCTTAGGCCACACCCTCTTTAGGACCCACCCTCTTAGACCTCACCCTGTTAGGCCCCACCCATTTCAACCACACCCTCTTAGACCCCACCCCTTTAGGCCCCACCCCCTTGTGCTCCACCCATTTAGGCCCCTCCCATTTAAGCCACACCCCCCTGCACATCACCATTTTAGGCCACACCCATTTAAACCACACTCCCTTAGGCCACACCCCTTTAGGCCCCACCCCCTTGGGCTTCACCCCTTTAGGCCACACCCGTTTAAGCCACACCCCTCTAGGCCACACCCTCTTAGACCCCACCCTTTTAGGCCCCACCCCGTTCCTACCACACCCTTTAGGCCACACCCCCTTGTGCTCCACCCTTTTAGACCCCACCCATTTAAGCTCCACCCCCTTGGGCCACACCCTCTTTAGGACCCACCCTCCTAGACCCCACCCTGTTAGGCCCCACCCATTTAAACCACACCCCCTTAGACCCCACCCCTTTAGGCCCCACCCCTTTGTGCTCCACCCTTTAGGCCCCACCCACTTAAGCCACACCCACTTAGGCCACACCCCCTTCCAACCACACCCTTTAGACCCCACCCAACCGACCCCACCCCTTTAAGCCCCACCCTTGAACCACGCCCCCTCCGGCCCCGCCCCCGCTGACCGGTGCTGTCCAGCTGCGGCCGCAGGCGCAGGAACACGGGCCGGGCGTAGGGCGGCAGCACCGGGGCCAGCGCCTGGTACAGCCCCGCGGGGTCCAGCCGCGCCTGCGGGTCCGCGATGGCCGCCATGCCCGCTTTGCCCTCCACGCCTGGATCGCGAGAAAAAACGGGAATTTGGGGTGAAAAACGGGAATTTTGGGGTTCAAAAATGGGAATTTGGGCATTTTCTAAATCCAGTCCCAGCCCCGGTCCCGGTACGGCCCCGCGAGGTCCAGCTGGGAATGGGGTCAGCGATGGCTGCTGTGCCCGTCCTGCCCTCCACGCCTGGGGATTTGGGGTGAAAAATGGGAATTTTGGGATCAAAAATGGGAATTTTGGGGTGAAAAAAGGGAATTTTGGGATCAAAAATGGGAATTTTGGGTTCAAAAACGGGAATTTTGGGTGTTAATCCAATCCCATTCCCGACCCCGTTCCCAGTTCAGCCCCGCGGGGTCCAGCTGGGAATGGGGTCAGCGATGGCCGCCGTGCCCACCCTGCCCTCCACGCCTGCGGATTTGGTGTGAAAAATGGGAATTTTGGGATCACAAATGGGAATTTTGGGTGAAAGCCGGGAATTTTGGGGTGAAAAATGGGAATTTTGGGTGTTAATCCAATCCCAGTCCCGGTCCCGTTCCCGGTACGGCCCCGCGAGGTCCAGCTGGGAATGGGGTCAGCGATGGCCGCCGTGCCCACCCTGCCCTCCACGCCTGGGGATTTGGGGTGAAAAATGGGCATTTTGGGATCAAAAATGGGAAGTTTGGGTTCAAAACCAGGAATTTTGGGTGAAAAATGGGAATTTTGGGTGTTAATCCAATCCCAGTCCCGGTCCCGGTACGGCCCCGCGAGGTCCAGCTGGGAATGGGGTCAGCGATGGCCGCCGTGCCCACCCTGCCCTCCACGCCTGGGGATTTGGGGTGAAAAATGGGAATTTTGGGATCACAAATGGGAATTTTGGGGTGAAAAATGGGAATTTTGGGTGTTAATCCAATCCCATTCCCGACCCCGTTCCCAGTTCAGCCCTGCGGGGTCCAGCTGGGAATGGGGTCAGTGATGGCCGCCGTGCCCACCCTGCCCTCCACGCCTTGGGATTTGGTATGAAAAATGGGAATTTTGGGATCACAAATGGGAATTTTGGGTGAAAACCGGGAATTTTGGGGTGAAAAATGGGAATTTTGGGTGTTAATCCAATCCCATTCCCGACCCCGTTCCCGGTACGGCCCCGCGAGGTCCAGCTGGGAATGGGGTCAGTGATGGCCGCCGTGCCCACCCTGCCCTCCACGCCTGGGGATTTGGGGTGAAAAATGGGCATTTTGGGATCAAAAATGGGAATTTTGGGTTCAAAACCAGGAATTTTGGGTGAAAAATGGGAATTTTGGGTGTTAATCCAATCCCAGTCCCGGTCCCGGTACGGCCCCGCGAGGTCCAGCTGGGAATGGGGTCAGCGATGGCCGCCGTGCCCACCCTGCCCTCCACGCCTGGGGATTTGGGGTGAAAAAAGGGAATTTTGGGATCACAAATGGGAATTTTGGGTGAAAACCGGGAATTTTGGGTGTTAATCCAATCCCATTCCCGACCCCGTTCCCAGTTCAGCCCTGCGGGGTCCAGCCGGGAATGGGGTCAGCGATGGCCGCTGTGCCCACCCGGCCCTCCATGCCTGGATTGCGAGAAAAAACGGGAATTTGGGGTGAAAAACGGGAATTTTGGGATCAAAACCAGGAATTTTGGGGTGAAAAATGGGAATTTTGGGTGTTAATCCAATCCCATTCCCGACCCCGTTCCCAGTTCAGCCCTGCGGGGTCCAGCTGGGAATGGGGTCAGCGATGGCCGCTGTGCCCACCCTGCCCTCCACGCCTGGGGATTTGGTGTGAAAAATGGGAATTTTGGGATCACAAATGGGAATTTTGGGTTCAAAACCAGGAATTTTGGGTGTTAATCCAATCCCATTCCCGACCCCATTCCCGGTTTAGCCCTGGGGGTTCAAGCCGGGAATGGGGTCAGCGATGGCCGCTGTGCCCACCGTGCCCTCCATGCCTGGATTGCGAGAAAAAACGGGAATTTGGGGTGAAAAACGGGAATTTTGGGATCAAAAATGGGAATTTTGGGGTGAAAAAAGGGAATTTTGGGATCACAAATGGGAATTTTGGGTGAAAACCGGGAATTTTGGGTGTTATTCCAATCCCATTCCCGACCCCGTTCCCAGTTCAGCCCTGCGGGGTCCAGCCGGGAATGGGGTCAGCGATGGCCGCTGTGCCCACCGTGCCCTCCATGCCTGGATTGCGAGAAAAAACGGGAATTTGGGGTGAAAAACGGGAATTTTGGGATCAAAAATGGGAATTTTGGGGTGAAAAATGGGAATTTTGGGTGTTAATCCAATCCCATTCCCGACCCCGTTCCCAGTTCAGCCCTGCGGGGTCCAGCTGGGAATGGGGTCAGCGATGGCCGCCGTGCCCACCCTGCCCTCCACGCCTGGGGATTTGGGGTGAAAAATGGGAATTTTGGGATCATAAATGGGAATTTTGGGTTCAAAACCAGGAATTTTGGGTGTTAATCCAATCCCATTCCCGACCCCATTCCCAGTTCAGCCCTGCGGGGTCCAGCTGGGAATGGGGTCAGCGATGGCCGCTGTGCCCACCCTGCCCTCCACGCCTGGGGATTTGGGGTGAAAAATGGGAATTTTGGGGTTTCCTGAATCCAGTCCCACTCCCAATCCCATTATCCCTAGGTTTTGGGGCCATTTTACCTGGATTTGAGCCATTCCCAAAAATGTCCCTTTTTGACCCCATTATCCCGAGTTTTAGGGCTGGATTTATCCCATTTTTTACCTCATTATCCCGAATTTTTGGGACCTGGATTTGCCCCACTTTTGACCCCTTTTTCCCAATTTTTGGGGCCATTTTACCTGTATTTCTCCCATTCCCAACGTCCCTTTTTGACCCCACTATCCCAAGTTTTAGGACCTGGATTTTCCCCATTTTTCACCCCATTATCCCGATTTTTGGGGCCATTTTACCTGGATTTGCCCCATCCCCAAGGTCCCTTTTTGACCCCATTATCCCAATTTTTGGGGCCATTTTACCTGGATTTGTCCCATTCTCGACATCCTTTTTTCACCCCATTATCCCCAATTTTTGGGGCCATTTCACCTGGATTTGAGCCATTCCCAAAAACATCCCTTTTTGACCCCATTATCCCGATTTTTAGGGCTGGATTTGTCCCATTTTTGACCCCATTATCCCCATTTTTCGGGCCTGGATTTGTCCCACTCCTGACCCCATTATCCCAATTTTTGGGGCCATTTTACCTGGATTTGAGCCATTCCCAAAAATGTCCCTTTTTGACCCCATTATCCCAATTTTTAGGACCTGGATTTGCCCCATTTTGACTCCATTATCCCGATTTTTGGGGCTGGATTTTCCCCATTTTTCACCCCATTATCCCAATTTTTGGGGCCATTTTACCTGCATTTCTCCCATTCCCAACGCCCCTTTTGGACCCCATTATCCCCATTTTTGGGGCCATTTTACCTGCATTTGAGCAATTCCCAACGTCCCTTTTTGACCCCATTATCCCCATTTTTGGGGCCATTTTACCTGCATTTGAGCAATTCCCAACGTCCCTTTTTGACCCCATTATCCCAATTTTTAGGACCTGGATTTGCCCCGTTTTTGACTCCATTATCCCAATTTTTGGGGCCATTTTACCCGCATTTCTCCCATTCCCAACGTCCCTTTTTGACCCCATTATCCCCATTTTTGGGGCCATTTGACCTGCATTTCTCCCATTCCCAACGCCCCTTTTCCCCCCCATTATCCCCAATATTTTCAGGCCTGGCTTTTTCCCGCTGCCAGCCCCCGATCCCGCTTTTTCCGTGGCATTTACCGGGAATCTCCACCCCGTAGACCACGACGTCGGCCTGGTCCAGGAGGCGGCTCAGGGCGGCCTCGACCTCGGTGGTGGAGACGTTCTCGCCGCGCCAGCGGAACGTGTCCCCGCCGCGGTCGCGGAAGTACATGTAGCCCAGGTCATCCATCACCAGCACGTCCCCTGGAAGAGCCCCAAAAACCTCTGGGAATGGGGGAAAAATCCCGGAAAAATCCACCTGGGAATGGGGAAAAATCCTGGAAAAATCTGAACTGGGAGTGGGGAAAATCCTGGAAAAATCTGAACTGGGAATGGGGAAAAATCCTGAAAAATCCACCTGAGAGTGGAGGAAAATCCCAGAAAAGCTCACCTGGGAATGGGGGGAAAATCCTGGAAAAATCTGAACTGGGAATGGGGAAAAATCCCTGGAAAATCTGAACTGGGAATGGGGAAAAATCCTGGAAAATCTGATTTGGGAATGGAGAAAAATCCTGGGAAAATCTCACCTGGGAATGGGGGAAAAATCCTGGAAAATCTGATTTGGGAATGGGGGAAATCCTGGAAAATCTGAACCGGGAATGGGGGAAAATCCTGGAAAATCTGATCTGGGAATGGGGGAAATGCACCAAAATCCACTGCGGGATTTTCTGGGACGCTCCAGGAAAACCTCATTGATTCCCAAGATTTTTGGGGTGTCCCAACGGGCAAATCCCAGGATTTGGGTGGGAATTCCCGGGGGGATTGGGGTGGGAATTCCTGGGAATACCTGACAGCTAGGCCGGGTGAAATCCCGGGATTAGGGGTGAGAATTCCTGGGATTTGGGCCGGAATTCCTGGAATTTGGGTGGGAATTCCCAGCGGGAATACCTGACAGCTAGGCCGGGTGAAATCCCGGTGGGATTGGGGCCGGAATTCCCGGTGGGATTGGGTTCAGAATTCCTGGGATTTGGGGTCGGAATTCCTGGTGGGCTTGGGGTGGAATTCCCAGGAACTGGGGTGGAATTCCTGGGATTGGGGTGGAATTCCCGGCGGGATTAGGGCTGGAAATCCTGGGATCAGGGTGGGAATTCCTGGTGGGATGGGGGTGGAATTCCCAGTGGGATTGGGGCCAGAATTCCCGTTGGGATTGGGGTGGAATTCCTGGGACTGGGGTGGGAATTCCCAGTGGGATTAGGGCGGGAATTCCCATTGGGACTGGGGTCGGAATTCCTGCTGGGACTGGGGTCAGAATTCCCGGTGGGATTTGGGGCCAGAATTCCCATTGGGATTGGGCCGGAATTCCCATTGGGAATACGTGACAGGTAGGCCTGGTCCCTCGGGGCCTGGGGAATTCCCGTTGGGATTGGGGCCGGAATTCCCGTTGGGATTGGGGCCAGGAATTCCTGGGATTTGGGGCTGGAATTCCTGGGATTTTGGGCCGGAATTGCCATCGGGATTGGGGCCGGAATTCCCGCCGGGAATACGTGACAGGTAGGCCTGGTCCCTCGGGGCCTGGGGAATTCCCGCTGGGATTTGGGGCCGGAATTCCCAGTGGGATTGGGGCCAGAATTCCTGGGATTTGGGGCTGGAATTCCTGGGATTTGGGGCCGGAATTCCCGTCGGGAATACCTGACAGGTAGGCCTGGTCCCCCGGGGCCAGGACGTCGCGGGCGATTTTGCCGCGCGTGGCGCCGGCGCTGACGTAGCCGTCGAAGCGGCGCAGGGGATCCCGCTGGTCGATGCGGCCCACGAGCAGCCCCGGCTCCCCTGCGGAAAGGAGCCGGAATTCCGTGGGAAAGCGGGAATGGGATCCCGGAATCCATGGGAAAGCGGGAATGGGATCCTAGAATTCCATGGGAAAGCGGGAATGGGATCGGGAATCCATGGGGAACTGGGAATGGGATCCCGAATTCCATGGGAAAGTGGGAATGGGATCGGGAATCCATGGGGAACTGGGAATGGGATCCCAGAATTCCATGGGAAAGTGGGAATGGGATCGGGAATCCATGGGGAAGTGGGAATGGGATCCCGAATTCCATGGGAAAGTGGGAATGGGATCGGGAATCCATGGGGAACTGGGAATGGGATCCCAGAATTCCATGGGGAAGCGGGAATGGGATCTGGAATCCATGAGGAACTGGGAATGGGATCCCAGAATTCCTTGGGAAACCAGGAATGGGATCTGGAATCCGTGGGAAACTGGGAATGGGATCCGGGAATCCCACGAGCAGCCTCAGCTCCCCTGCGGAAAGGAGCCGGAATTCCATAGGGAAAGCGGGAATGGGATCTGGAGTCCATGGGGAACTGGGAATGGGATCCTGGAATTCCATGGGAAAGTGGGAATGGGATCCCGGAATTCCATGGGGAACTGGGAATGGGATCCCAAAATCCATGGAGAACTGGGAATGGGATCAGGAATTCCATGGGGAACTGGGAATGGGATCCCGGAATCCATGGGGAACTGGGAATGGGATCTGGAGTCCATGGGGAACTGGGAATGGGATCCTGGAATTCCATGGGAAAGCGGGAATGGGATCCCGAATTCCATGGGAAAGCGGGAATGGGATCTGGAGTCCATGGGGAACTGGGAATGGGATCCCAGAATTCCATGGGAAAGCGGGAATGGGATCTGGAGTCCATGGGGAACTGGGAATGGGATCCCAGAATTCCATGGGAAAGCGGGAATGGGATCTGGAGTCCATGGGGAACTGGGAATGGGATCCCGAATTCCATGGGAAAGCGGGAATGGGATCTGGAGTCCATGGGGAACTGGGAATGGGATCTGAAGTCCATGGGAAAGTGGGAATGGGATCGGGGATCCATGGGGAACTGGGAATGGGATCTGGAGTCCATGGGGAACTGGGAATGGGATCTGGAGTCCATGGGGAACCAGGAATGGGATCTGGAATCCATGGGAAAGCGGGAATGGGATCCGGAATTCCATGGGGAACTGGGAATGGGATCCCAAAATCCATGGAGAACTGGGAATGGGATCAGGAATTCCACGGGGAACTGGGAATGGGATCTGGAGTCCATGGGAAAGCGGGAATGGGATCAGGAATTCCATGGGGAACTGGGAATGGGATCCCGAATCCATGGGGAACTGGGAATGGGATCTGGAGTCCATGGGGAACTGGGAATGGGATCCCGGAATCCATGGGGAACTGGGAATGGGATCTGGAGTCCATGGGGAACCAGGAATGGGATCTGGAATCCATGGGAAAGCGGGAATGGGATCTGGAATTCCATGGGGAACTGGGAATGGGATCCCAAAATCCATGGAGAACTGGGAATGGGATCAGGAATTCCACGGGGAACTGGGAATGGGATCTGGAGTCCATGGGAAAGCGGGAATGGGATCAGGAATTCCATGGGGAACTGGGAATGGGATCCCGAATCCATGGGGAACTGGGAATGGGATCAGGAGTCCATGGGGAACTGGGAATGGGATCAGGAATCCTTGGGACTGGGGAGGGAACGAGATCCCAAAATCCCCAGAATCAGCCCCAAGCAGAGGGAAGTGTTCCCAAAATCCCCGGAATTTCCCCCAAAATCCCTGGAACTTGCCCCAGACAGCGGGAATTGATCCCAAAATCCTGGGAATTTCCCCCCAAATCCCCGGAATTTGCCCCAAAATCCCCTGAATTTGCCCCCAAAATCCCCGGGAATTTTCCCCGAATCCCCTGAATTTGCCTGCAAAATCCCCGGAATTTCCCCAAAATCCGTGTAATTTTCCCCAAACAGCGGGAATTTCCCCAAAATTCCCGGAATGTGCCCCAAAATCCGCAGAATTTCCCCAAAATCCCTGGAATTTGCCCCAGACAGCAGGAATTGATCCCAAAATCCCCAGAATCTCCCCAAAATCCCCAGAATGTGCCCCAAAATCCCGTAGTTTTCCCCAAACAGCAGGAATTCCCCCAAAATCCCCGGAATTTCCCCAAAATCCCCGGAATTTGCCCCAAAAAGCGGGAAGCGATCCCAAAATGCCCAGAATGTGCCCCATATTCCCTTTTTTTCCCACCTTTTCCCATTTTTTTCCCATTTTTTTCCACCTTTCCCATTTTTCCCCCCATTTTCCCGATTTTTCCCAATCCTTTGCCCAATTTTTTCCCACCTTTTCCCATTTTCTTCCCATCTTTTCCTATTTTTCCCCCCATTTTTCCCCTGATTTTTCCCAATTTTCCCCCCATTTTCCTCCATTTTTCCCCTGATTTTTCCCCATCTTTTCCCAATCTTTTCCCATTTTTCCCAATCTTTTCCAATCTTTTCCCATTTTTCCCATCTTTTCCCATTTTTTCCCATTTTTCCCAATCTTTTCCCAATTTTTCCCATCTTTTCCCAATCTTTTCCCATCTTTTCCCATCTTTTCCCATTTTTCCCATCTTTCCCCATCTTTTCCCATTTTTTCCCATCTTCTCCCAATCCTTTCCCATCTTTCCCCACTTTTCCCAATTTTTTCCCAATTTTTCCCAATCTTTCCCCATCTTTTCCCATTTTTCCATCTTTTCCCAATTTTTTCCCATCTTTTCCAATATTTTTCCCATTTTTTCCCATCTTTTCCCATTTTCCCCATCTTTCCCCAATCTTTTCCCATCTTTTCCCATTTTTTCCCATCTTCTCCCAAGCTTTTCCCACCTTTTCCCACTTTTCCCAATCTTTTCCCATCTTTCCCAATCTCTCCCCATCTTTCCCCATCTTTCCCCATCTTTTCCCATTTTTCCATCTTTTCCCAATTTTTTCCCAATCTTTTCCAATATTTTTCCCATCTTTTCCCATTTTTCCCAATCTTTTCCCAATATTTCCCATCATTTCCCATCTTTTCCCATCTTTTCTCAATTTTTTCCCATCTTTTCCAATATTTTTCCCATCTTTTCCCATTTTTCCCCAACCTTTTCCAAATTTTTCCCAATCTTTTCCCAATCTTTCCCCATTTTTCCCCATCTTTTCCCATTTCCCCCATCTTTTCCCCACCTTTTCCCAATCTTTTCCCATTTTTTCCCATTTTTCCCCATCTTTCCCCATCTTTTCCCATTTTTCCCATCTTTTCCAATATTTTTCCCATTTTTTCCCGCCTTTCCCATCTTTTTCCCATTTTTTCCCATCTTTCCCCAATCTTTTCCCATCTTTTCCCATTTTTTTTCCCATCTTTTCCCAATTTTTTCCCATTTTTCCCAATCTTTCCCCATTTTTCCGCACCTTTTCCCAATCTTTCCCCATCTTTTCCCATTTTTCCCATTTTTTCCCAACTTTCCCATCTTTCTCCCATCTTTTCCCATTGTTTTCCCACCTTTTCCAATTTTTCCCATCTTTTCCAATATTTTTCCCATTTTTTCGCAATCTTTTCCCATCTTTTCCCATTTTTCCCCAATCTTTCCCAATCTTTTCCAATCTTTTCCCATCTTTTCCCATTTTTTCCCACCTTTCCCATCTTTTCCCATCTTTTCCCATTTTTCCATCTTTTCCCATTTTTCCCCAACCTTTTCCAAATTTTTCCCAATCTTTTCCCAATCTTTCCCCATTTTTCCCCATCTTTTCCCATTTCCCCCATCTTTTCCCCACCTTTTCCCAATCTTTTCCCATCTTTTCCCATTTTTCCCATCTTTTCCAATATTTTTCCCATTTTTTCCCGCCTTTCCCATCTTTTTCCCATTTTTTCCCATCTTTCCCCAATCTTTTCCCATCTTTTCCCAATTTTTTCCCACCTTTTCCCATCTTTTCCCATCTTTTCCAATATTTTTCCCATTTTTTCCCATCTTTTCCCACCTTTCCCAATCTTTCCCCATTTTTCCCCATCTTTTCCCATTTTTTCCCACTTTCCCCACCTTTTCCCAATCTTTCCCCATCTTTTCCCATTTTTCCCCATCTTTTCCCATCTTTTCCCATTTTTCCATCTTTTCCCAATTTCCCCCATCTTTTCCCATTTTTCCCAATCTTTTCCCATCTTTTCCCATTTTTTCCCACCTTTCCCATCTTTCCCCATCTTTCCCCAATCTTTTCCCATCTTTTCCCATTTTTCCCATTTTTCCCATTCTTTTCCCAATTTTTCCCCATCTTTTCCCAATCTTTCCCCATCTTTTCCCATTTTTCCCAATCTTTTCCAATATTTTTCCCATTTTTTCCCACATTTCCCATCTTTTCCCATTTTTTCCCATCTTTTCCCAATTTTTTTCCATCTTTTCCCATCTTTTCCCATCTTTTCCCATCTTTTCCCATCTTTTCCCATCTTTTCCCACCTTTTCCCATTTTTCCCAATCTTTTCCCAATTTTTTCCCATCTTTTCCCCACCTTTCCCATCTTTTTCCCATTTTTCCCATCTTTTCCCATTTTTTTCCCAATTTTTTCCCACTTTCCCCATCTTTTCCCATTTTTTTCCATCTTTTCCCATCTTTTCCCACCTTTTCCCATCTTTTCCCATCTTTCCCAATTTTTTCCCACCTTTTCCCATCTTTTCCAATATTTTCCCATTTTTCCCATCTTTTCCCACCTTTCCCCACCTTTCCCATCTTTTTCCCATCTTTTCCATCTTTTCCCATTTTTCCATCTTTTCCCAATTTTCTCCCACCTTTCCCATCTTTTCCCATTTTTCCCAATCTTCTCCCCACCTTTCCCCAATCTTTTCCCTTTTTCCCAATCTTTTCCCAACTTTTTCCCCATTTTTCCCATCTTCCCCAATCTTTTCCCAATTTTTTCCCCACCTTTCCCCATCTTTCCCCACTTTCCCCAACCCTTTCCCGGTTTTCCCCTTCGGAATTCCGACCGGGCCGCGCACCGGGGCCGCAGGGGATGCAGAGGCCGCGGGAGTCGCGGAGCAGCTCCAGGGAGTCCTCGCGGACCTTGACGAGGCGCACGGGGTAAACGTTGGGCAGCAGGCGGCTGTTGAAGCCGCAGGCGCCCACCTGGACACCGGGAAAAACCGGGAAAACCGGGAAAAACCGGGAGAAAGCCCGGGAAAACGGGAGGGTTAAAAAACAAACCACGAAAAACCCCCGGGGAGCCGCCCCCAAACCCAGCAAGAATCGCCCCAAAAAAGGAGAAATCCCGAAAATCAGCCCAGCTTTGCCCAGCTTTGCCCCATTTTTCCAATCTTTGCCCATTTTTTCCCATTTTTTCCCATTTTTCCCATTTTTCCCATATTTTCCCACTTTTTCCAATCTTTTCCCAACTTTTTCCCAATTTTTCCCAGCTTTCCCCATTGTTTTCCCATCTTTCCCCAATTTTTGCCAAGTTTTTCCCATCTTTTCCCATTTTTTCCAATATTTTCCCAATTTTTTTCCCAATTTTTTCCATCTTTTCCCATTTTTCCCACTTTTTCCCATTTTTCCCATTTTTTCCCATCTTTCCCCAATTTTTCCCATCTTTCCCCATTTTTTCCCAATTTTTCCAATCTTTTCCCAATTCTTCCATTTTTTTCCCATTTTTTTCCCATTTTTTTCCCATCTTTTCCCATCTTTTCCCATTGTTTTCCCATTTTTCGCCAATTTTTTTCCCACCTTTTCCCGGGAAAACGGGAGGGTTAAAAAACAAACCACGAAAAACCCCCGGGGAGCCGCCCCCAAACCCAGCAAGAATCGCCCCAAAAAAGGAGAAATCCCGAAAATCAGCCCAGCTTTGCCCAGCTTTGCCCCATTTTTCCCATTTTTTCTCAATTTTCCCCCATCTTTTCCCATTTTCCCAACTTTTTCCCAATCTTTTCCCATTTTTTTGCCAATCTTCTCCCATTTTTCCCAATTTTTCCCCCATTCCCCCCGTTTTTCCCAATTTTCCTAATTTTTTCCCCATTTTTTCCCATATTTCCCCACTTTTTCCAATCTTTTCCCAACTTTTTCCCAATTTTTCCCAGCTTTCCCCACTGTTTTCCCATCTTTCCCCAATTTTTGCCAAGTTTTTCCCATCTTTTCCCATTTTTTCCAATCTTTCCCCAATTTTTCCCATCTTTTCCCATCTTTTCCCCATTTTTTCCATTTTTTTCCCCCATCTTTTCCCATTTTTTCCCAACTTTTTCCATTCTTTTCCCATCTTTTCCATCTTTTCCCATTTTCCCCCATCTTTTCCTAACTTTTTCCCAATCTTTTCCCACTTTTTTCCCAATCTTTTCCCATTTTTCCCATCTTTTCCCATTTTTTCCCAACTTTTTCCCAATCCTTTCCCATTTCTTTGCCAATTTTTTCCAATTTTTTCCAGTATTTCCCAATTGTTTTCCCAATTTTTCCCATCTTTCCCCATTGTTTTCCCATCTTTCCCCAATTTTTCCCAATTTTTTCCCATTATTCCCACTTCTTCCCATTTTTTCCCATCTTTTTCCATTTTTTTTCCCATTTTTTCCCATCTTTTCCCAATTTTTTCCAATATTTTCCCAATTTTTTCCAATCTTTTCTCAATTTTTTCCCATCTTTACCCATTTTTCCCAATCTTTTCCCATTTTTTCCAATATTTTCCCAATTTTTTTCCCAATCTTTCCCACTTTTTCCCATTTTTCCCATTTTTTCCCATCTTTTCCCATTGTTTTCCTATTTTTCCCATCTTTCCCCAATTTTTCCCATATTTTCCCATTTTTTCCCAATTTTTCCAATCCTTTCCCAATTTTTCCAATCTTTTCCCAATTTT